>NC_134490.1:41962260-42129760 GCF_040206685.1 Ascaphus truei
CGTGCTCCCCCCCCCCCCCCCCGGCGCCCGCTCGATGTGGCGTCTGGCTGAGCGGCGGTAGGAAGCACCCTGTGTGTGTGGGCCTGAGGCTGAGGCGGGACGCGCAGTGGGCCTGAGGCTGAGGCGGGACGCGCAGTGACTTACCTGAGCGGGTGGTAGCGCCGGGGAGGTAAGGGACCGGCTGGGGTAGGAGGGCCGCGCTTCCCGTCCGGAGCCAGTGCAGGACGGCGCACGTGAGGGGGGGGGGAGTGGGGCGGACAGAGGGTGTGTGTGTGTGTGTATAGAGCTGCTGTGTTGTGTGTGTGTGTGTGTGTGTATAGAGCTGCTGTGTTGTGTGAGGGGGGGGAGGGGGCGGACAGAGGGTGTGTGTGTGTGTATAGAGCTGCTGTGTTGTGTGTGTGTGTGTGTGTGTGTGTATAGAGCTGCTGTGTTGTGTGTGTGTGTGTGTGTGTGTGTGTGTGTGTGTGTGTGTGTGTATAGAGCTGCTGTGTTGTGTGTGTGTGTGTGTGTGTGTGTATAGAGCTGCTGTGTTGTGTGTGTGTGTGTGTATAGAGCTGCTGTGTTGTGTGTGTGTGTAGAGCTGCTGTGTTGTGTGTGTGTGTGTGTGTGTGTATAGAGCTGCTGTGTTGTGTGTGTGTGTGTGTATAGAGCTGCTGTGTTGTGTGTGTGTGTGTGTGTGTGTGGGCCGTCACTCCGCCTCAGGCCAATGAGAGGTGTGCGGGGGCGGGCGACCCAAGGGACCAATGAGATTTCCCCTAGGGACACCGGACATCCAGGCAGGCAAACATACAGTGCTTTCACTAATATAGTATAAGATGCTAAGAGAGAGGGCGGACCCCGCATCCACAAGACTGATAAAGGTAACTAAATACTGACTGCAATAATATAGATACTTAATAGTATGTCAGTGGTGCTACCTGGGCCTAGTAATGTGTTAAACAGAAGAAGAGAAAGGAGCCCAAAATTATAGCACTCTAGTATACCATATGAATATACAAAAATACACAATTTATTTATTAACTGTCACAGAACAAATATAAAAGAAAGCATAGAATATATAAAATCAGGCATAGATCCCCTGTACGTAAAACATGGCAATCGCTCACTAACATGCAAATCAATTAGGACACAATATCTCAGATGAGAAAATCACAACCCAATAGGGTCTCAAGCAGAGGGGGAGATTATACTACAAATGTAGCACAGAGCTGCAGTATGGAGAAAATAGCTATATCCAACCTATCAAATCACCCACTAGACAATTCATGGGAATAATGTAAAATGGTCCCTAGAAGGCTGAACAAAGCTACCCACTGCGCATGTTTCCAAAGACGTCATTGGCATAAGCCTAGCAGTACAATATAGTGCGGCACTATCCCTTCAATTGGGCATAACTGGCAGGTGATTCAACTCACACGGGGAAGTGCCCAATTGAAGGGATAGTGTCGCACTATATTGTACTGCTGGGCTTATGCCAATGACGTCTTTGGAAACATGCGGAGTGGGTAGGTTTTCAATGAACACTCCTGTAAGCTATTCAGATAATATGTATCATGCAAATTCTCACCAGGTGACGGCGTTTTGAGGCATAATTACAATCCTTTTTAAGTTTGCACGTTATCCTGCCTACCCCACCACTCCCAGTTGAAGGCATCTGGCCGAAACGCGTAGGAGTGGGTGCTGTAGGCAGGATCCCCTGGTCTGTCCCCCCTTAGGGACACGTAATTATACTTTGAGCAGCTGCTCCATGCTTTTTCTTTGACACTGTGTTTTTCATGCTTTGGTGGAATGTGTTTCATGAGTCCTTCACCCACAGCTTTTGATTGCTGTATAGCTGTGTTCAGCCTTCTAGGGACCATTTTATATTATTCCCATTAATTGTCTAGTGGGTGATTTGATAGGCTGGATATAGCTATTTTCTCCATACTGCAGCTATGTGCTACATTTGTAGTATAATCTCCCCCTCTGCTTGGGTTGTGATTTTCTCATCTGAGATATTGTGTTCTATGCTTTCTTTTATATTTGTTCTGTGACAGTTAATAAATAAATTGTGTATTTTTGTATATTCATATGGTATACTAGAGTGCTATAATTTTGGGCTCCTTTCTCTTCTTCTGTTTAACGCATATATATATGTTGTGGTTACTTTGGGGGTTCAATATGAGCTTATAGGGGTCCTGTATGTTTTATTCATATGGACAGTACAAACAACACAGGGTCATGCCTTAAGGTTGAAGGAAAGGAGATTTCACCAGCAACAAAGGAAGTTCTTTACAGTAAGGGCAGTTAAATGTGACATTCATTACCCATGGAGACTGTGATGGCAGATGCAATGGACATTTTCAAAAAAGGTTGGATATCTTTTTAGAAAGGAAAGGTATACAGGGATATACCAAATAAGTAAACATGGGAAGAATGTTGATCCAGGGAGAAATCTTATTGCCAATATTTGGATACAACAAAAAAGTGCCATTATTTGTAGTCAGGAAACAATTAATTTTTCCCTTATGAGATATCATTAGATGATGTTTCACTGGGATCAAAATACTGTAAATACAAATATAGAATAAGTATCAGTGATCTAAATTTAGCATAGGTTGAACTTGATGGACATACAATATGTCTTTTTTTCAATCTCATCTACTATGTAACTTGCATGTAAGTGTTTTCTTGTAATATACATAACTCTGTATCCCGTTGTACTGCCCTGCGGAATATGTTGGAGCTTTACAAATAAACGATAATAATATCAAATAAATATCAGTCTTGCAGATAATTTCCAAAAGTGTACCAGCCCACAACATGTTTTACCAACCCAAGCCTGCGTACCTTTAGTTGTCCAACTATTTCATTATTACACTCCCCCTCTCATTCTCCCCCTTCTCACTCTCTCATCCTCTCTCTCACTCTATCCCAATCTCTTTTTCTCGGCAAAAAAAGTGGCCTGACCGGAACAGGGAAGAGTGTAAAGCCCAAAATGCGGCTCCATGACAAAGATGGGCTGACAGGGGTAGGAAAGAGTGTAAAGCTCAGTAGGGTCAATTCATTTCAGAGCAGTTGCTGCAGAAACACAAAACGTATTTCCATCAGCTCGCCATAATTTAGATCCTAATGAATGTCGTATGTCCCATTCAGCACGGTCGATATCTTGGAGGGAGAGAAAGTTTAATTAAAACATACAATAGCTGCTGCCATAATGGTAAAGTGGGACTACCTACTGCAGTCGTTTACCCAACTGAGTTTCAGGCTCAACAAGTGGGCAATAATGCTTAAGGGGAAAAAAGCATACAATTAAATAAGTGCAGAAGCATAAAAAAAGGTAATGTCGAAGATGCAGTCACAGGTTAACTAGTCTTGGTCTATGGCAGGGTTGCGCAAAGTGGGAGCGCAAGATTTTTCAGGGGGGGTGCGACGGTTGCAGAGGCCCCACGCTCTTCCCCACGGCATTTAAATTAAATGCCGGGGATCGCGTGAGGCCTCTGCAATGTCTCCAACCTTGTCTTCGGCGGCGCAGTGTCAAATGACGCCGCAGGGGTCACGTGACGTCACATGACCTCATGGCGTCATTTGCCGCCGAAGACAAGAAGGAGGGGGGCGCGAGCCGGTAAGGCGAGCAGGTAGGGGTGCGCAGGGGGAAAAGTTTGCGCACCCCTGGTCTAGTGCAAAAACATTTTAATGGAATAATTATGACTTCAAAGACCCCCTTTTACTAGTTGATCTCAGAGCAATTGCTTATGTCTGAAGGAGCTGGAGTAGCACAGTGGTAATATCACTACCTTTGAGTGCATGAACCCAGTTTGAATCCCATTGGTATCTCTCCTTAATACCTTGGGGAAGTCACTCCTTAATACCTCCGGCAGCAAAATTAAATCGCAAGCGCCTTTGAGCATTGACTAATTCCGCAAAATTCTATGTACTGCCCCATGAACGCTGTCAGCGCTATAAAAGTAACACATTATTATTATATTCATTTTATGTCCTGACAACTAACACCAGGAAGGAAGCATATTTCAGAGGAAGAGAAAAGCTAGAACAAGAGGTTATGCTCTGAAGCTGGAGGGTAGCAGGCTCAGGGGAAATGTGAGGAGGTACTTCACGGAAAGGGTGGTAAATTCATGGAATAACCACCCAGAAGAGAGTAAAGAGATGACATTTTTTTTTTGCGATAGACACAAGGGGAAAGAAATATGAAAGAAACCAAAGGATCTAATAAGGTCTGAGGTTTCACAGCAGATACAAAACGAGCAGACTGGTGGGCCAAGTGGTTCTTATCTGCAGTCAAATTCTATGTTTTCACGATCCAGTCCTGGAATTGCATTCCCATTTTGGTAGTTTCTTCGAAACTGGTGGTAAGACCTGAAGAATGGATCATTTTCCCCCTATGGAGTTAGTTGGCAATGCTTACATATTATTATTAATATACCACTTACTTGGAGCAGGTAGAGCACACCCTGGCGAAACTGCTCAGCGCATACAGGGGAGTAGAAGGCTTTCTTTTTGCGCTGGATTAACCACCTCTGGTACTTGGCCTGGTTTAAGGTCATCTCCTTCAGACAGTGTCCGCGCGATCCCTGCAAAGCAGTCAGCAGATCCCCTTATACAACAATGGCAAGACCACACTTATCAGGTCATTCCCCTCCCCATGCTACTATAACCACTCCACAGAAGTCTCACTGACACAAGAGGGCAGAAATTGAACAAAAACCATTAATACATTGATGTAAAGTGACACAGAGTTAAAATAACACAAATTGCACCTGTTTTTAGAACAATACTTTAGTTGCTACAAATCCCTCAGTCTATTTTCTCGGAGACTCTGAGCACGTAATTATGACGCGCCGGACTCACCACATGTACGTGTCCGCAGATCATGAGACCCACATTTTTGGTAAAGGAGTGCACCAGGTCCACTAAGGCTGGACGTGTTACTGGGGATCCTGTCAGGACAAGGCACTGAGGTCTGAGGGGAGAGGACAATATGGCATTTAAGTAGTCCCAAGTAGAACCCAATTGAACCAAATGACAGGTATGTTTAATGTAAACAAGGCTTAAATAATGCAAATGAAATAAAACATTGTACAACCTTAAATTGTTGCTTTAAATAGGACGTACCAAAGTGACCTAATGACAATGACATGATTAATGGTATAAAACAGGGCTGTCAAACATGTGGCCTGCCAGACCCCCGGACACCAGCTACCGGGACATGAGGGGAGAGCTGGTGTGGAGGAGGGGCCTGTAATGCCTCTTCCATGCTGCTACCACAATGAATGCAGCAGGAACTGTCGCGAGGCTTGCCGGGCAAATAGGAGTGCTGGAGGGGTATTAAGTGTGAGTGTCTGTGTGGGGGGGGGAGGGTATTAAGAGTGCAGGGGGGTAATATTAAGTGTGGGCATGGGGATATTAAAGGTGACGAGTGGGGGATATTGAGCAAGACGGGGGAGGATATTAAGGGTGACGGGGAGGATATTTAGGGTGATGGGGAGGATATTAAGCGTGACGGGGGAGGATATTAAGGGTGACGGGGGAGGATACTAAGGGTGACAGGGTAGGATATTAAGGGTGACGGGGGAGGATATTAAGGGTGACGGGGGAGGATATTAAGGGTGACGGGGGAGGATATTAAGGGTGACGGGGGAGGATACTAAGGGTGACGGGGGAGGATATTAAGGGTGACGGGGGAGGATATTAAGGGTGACAGGGGAGGATATTAAGGGTGAAGGGGGAGGATACTAAGGGTGACGGGGAGGATACTAAGGGTGACGGGGGAGGATACTAAGGGTGACGGGGGAGGAAATTAAGGGTGACAGGTAGGATATTAAGGGTGACGGGGAGGATATTAGCGTGACAGGTAGGATATTAAGGGTGACGGGGGAGGATACTAAGGGTGACGGGGGAGGATACTAAGGGTGACGGGGCAGGATACTAAGGGTGACGGGGAAGGATATTAGCGTGACAAGTAGGATATTAAGGGTGACGGGGGAGGATATTAAGGGTGACAGGTAGGATATTAAGGGTGACAGGTAGGATATTAAGGGTGACAGGGGAGGATATTAGCGTGACAGGTAGGATATTAAGGGTGATGGGGAAGATTAAGTTTGGGGGTGATATTAAGAGGGTGTGACTGCTGGGGATATTAAGAGCGTGTGTGAGGGATATTAAAGCGGCAATCGATGCCTTTTTTTTTTTACAAGATTAAGCAGGAGGTCTCTGGACCTGAACCCTATTAATTTCTGCTCCTGGGACCCTCTGCTTCCGGAGATACTGACCTTCGTAGAAGCTGCCTGTAGCCACTCCTGGTTTCACATTATGGAAACTTTTCAAAGCTCCTGCAGCCTATGGACCAATTGGAAGCTGTGACATCACCCAGCGGCTTCCTATTGGCCCATGTGACTCGGGAGTATTAAATGGCAAAAAACTGCAGGAGATACTGGCACCCCCTTCTGAGGTAAGTATCTCTGGAAGAAGGTGGTCCCCTGACCTCAAATTAATGGGGTTCAGCTCCAGAGACCACATGCTTCAATCCTATAATAATGTTTTTGTTTTTTTAAACAGCTTGGATTGCTTCTTTAAGAATGTAACAAGAGACAGGGGGTGCCCAATGCTGCATCCAATTGACAAAACATATAAAGTAAAATACTTCAATAATAATAATTGGTTATTTAGTTAACCCTTTGGCCAAAGGCGTCATAAGCCTGCATACCAACGTCAAGGTATAACCAAAATAATGCAGGTCCTACACTACACTGTGAACCCTTCCTTTTACCTCTGTGAGAGGGGAAAAAAACATAATGGGTCTTGTTCCTGCAGCAAGTGAAATGACCTTCCAAGTTAAAAGGGTGAAGGAGGAGGAGTGAGCTCTGGGGGGAGGTGCCACAGCCTCCAAAGAGACATAGGTTAACACAGATACCCAGCAAGCTCAAACTCCCACACCCACCACAAAGTGAATATATATTTATGTCAACCAGAGAGCTACTGAGCGTGGCAATTGTATATAACAAGAGACAGGGGGTGCCCAATGCTGCATCCAATTGACAAAACATATAAAGTAAAATACTACAATAATAATAATTGGTTATTTAGTTAACCCTTTGGCCAAAGGTGTCATAAGCCTGCATACCAACGTCAAGGTCTAACCAAAATAATGCAGGTCCTACACTACACTGTGAACCCTTCCTTTTACCTCTGTGAGAGGGGAAAAAAACATAATGGGTCTTGTTCCTGCAGCAAGTGAAATGACCTTCCAAGTTAAAAGGGTGAAGGAGGAGGAGTGAGCTCTGGGGGGAGGTGCCACAGCCTCCAAAGAGACATAGGTTAACACAGATACCCAGCAAGCTCAAACTCCCACACCCACCACAAAGTGAATATATATTTATGTCAACCAGAGAGCTACTGAGCGTGGCAATTGTATATAACAAGAGACAGGGGGTGCCCAATGCTGCATCCAATTGACAAAACATATAAAGTAAAATACTACAATAATAATAATTGGTTATTTAGTTAACCCTTTGGCCAAAGGCGTCATAAGCCTGCATACCAACGTCAAGGTATAACCAAAATAATGCAGGTCCTACACTACACTGTGAACCCTTCCTTTTACCTCTGTGAGAGGGGAAAAAACCATAATGGGTCTTGTTCCTGCAGCAAGTGAAATGACCTTCCAAGTTAAAAGGGTGAAGGAGGAGGAGTGAGCTCTGGGGGGAGGTGCCACAGCCTCCAAAGAGACATAGGTTAACACAGATACCCAGCAAGCTCAAACTCCCACACCCACCACAAAGTGAATATATATTTATGTCAACCAGAGAGCTACTGAGCGTGGCAATTGTATATAACAAGAGACAGGGGGTGCCCAATGCTGCATCCAATTGACAAAACATATAAAGTAAAATACTTCAATAATAATAATTGGTTATTTAGTTAAATGACCTTCCAAGTTAAAAGGGTGAAGGAGGAGGAGTGAGCTCTGGGGGGAGGTGCCACAGCCTCCAAAGAGACATAGGTTAACACAGATACCCAGCAAGCTCAAACTCCCACACCCACCACAAAGTGAATAATATTATATTATATTCTTTAAGAATGGGTGGTGGGGGGGGGGTATTAAGAGTGGGGATATTAAGAGTGGGTAGAGGGGGGATATTAAGAGTGGATGAGGGGGATATTAAGAGTGGGTGAGGGGGATATTAAGAGTGGGTGAGGGGGGATATTAAGAGTGGGTGAGGGGGGATATTAAGAGTGGGTAGAGGGGGGATATTAAGAATTGGTGAGGGGGGATATTAAGAGTGGGTAGGGGAGATATTAAGAGTGGGTAGGGGGGATATTAAGAGTGGGTAGGGGAGATATTAAGAGTGGTTGGGGGGATATTAAGAGTGGATGAGGGGGGATATTAAGAGTTGGCGAGGGGGGGATATTAAGAGTGTGTGAGGGGGGATATTAAGAGTGGTTGGGGGGATATTAAGAGTTGATGAGCGTTGATATTAAGAGTGGTGAGGGGGATATTACGAGTGGTGAGGGGGGATATTAAGAGTGGGTAAGGGGGATATTAAGAGTGGGTAGGGGGGATATTAAGAGTGGGTAGGGGGGATATTAAGAGTGGTTGGGGTGATATTAAGAGTGGATGAGGGGGGATATTAAGAGTTGGTGAGGAAGGGATATTAAGAGTGTGTGAGGGGGGATATTAAGAGTGTGTGATGGGGCATATTAAGAGTGTGTGAGGGGGGATATTAAGAGTGGTTGGGGGGGATATTAAGAGTGGATGAGGGGGGATATTAAGAGTTGTGAGGGAGGGATATTAAGAGTGTGTGAGGGGGGATATTAAGAGTGTGTGATGGGGGATATTAAGAGTGTGTGAGGGGGGATATTAAGAGTGTAGAGGGGGGATATTAAGAGTGTAGAGGGGGGATATTAAGAGTGTGTGATGGGGGATATTAAGAGTGTGTGAGGGGGGATATTAAGAGTGTAGAGTGGGGATATTAAGAGTGTAGAGGGGGGATATTAAGAGTGTAGAGTGGGGATATTAAGAGTGTAGAGGGGGTATAAGAGTGTGGAAGGTGGGGAGAGAAATAAAGAGAAGGCAGGGACATGAGAGAGAAGGGGGAGGAGTGAGGGAGAAAAAGAGGGGGAAGAATAAGCTTAATGCAGGCATCTAGCATACAGCCAAACTCCTATGTTTTATATATGCGTATTTTGAAAATGTAGGGTACGCATATCCCGAATGAATTCTATGAAATCGAATCAGGTCCCTCATATGAAATGAGTTTGACACCCTTGGTTTAAAGGGTTAATTTTACATAGGATGTGACATAATGGCATGACATGTTTAATGGGTTAAAGGGTCAGTCCCATGTAGGACCAAATGAAAAGTACAATAGCTTCCATTACCAACTTGCTTTCACAGCCACTGGTGTACCCCCCCACGGTCCTACTGAGCACAGGTTGAAAACCTTAGAAATAAGAGTCCCATTACAGGAGGAACAAGGGGTGTTTGTTACCTGAAGTTCTTGACATGATCCTCCACCCCGGACAGACGAATAGAGTGCTGCAGTGCATTGAGATAAGTGAGGGCTTGCGTGGACGATCCCCAGTTCACATCTGCAAATATACCACGAGCACAGAGGAGAAAGCAGTCAGCCAAGAAGCACCCTTCCCCTTTACTTTTATCTTCAGCAAGTATTCAGGGTTCTAGGACTTGAGGTGTAGTGGTTAAGTGTTTGGTCTTGAATATACAATCTTGTGAGGTAAATTCCAGCCTCAGTTACTAAACGCTCATAGGAAAATTGTAATCCTGCGGAGCCAGTCAAAAAGCTACTTATTTTATAAAATATTTAACAATCTCATTGGCCTGCTTAAATTAATTTAACTATGCTAAGAGCAAAGATTAATTTAAGGAGGCCAATTAAATTGTTACATTGTGTACAATTGGTTGTTTCTTCGGCCAGTTATGTGAGATTGTACCTTTAAATGTAGATTGTTTTTAGGATCAGGCGAAGTACTGCAACTTCTTTAAGCCTGTCTAACCAAATATAATATAATATATACAGTATATACACGTACAGTACTGTATACATTTAGATATATGTTTACTATATGAGCTGTAAATACATTAGTTACTTAATATCTAAATCATTTTAGGTTATGAAACAGGACTAAGTATTTAACTCACCTGGCTTCTGGTAGGTCACGTATATATACAGACTCAGGATTATAATGCAGGTGAGCAGAGCTGCCTGCCAATTGATCACAAACATCACTCCGCAGCATAGCACTGCTCCGAACAGGGACACCCACAGGTTGTAATACTTAAACGCAGGTCTCCAGCCTGTGATAGAGATAGGGGTACATTTATAAACCAGCACGTCTTGATTCCCCCCCCTTTTATAGTGCTGACAGTGTATGCAGCTCTATACTTACAATTTTGCAAGCATAATAAGTCCTCTGCCTCATAGACCTTACAAACTACTTTTGGGCACAGGGAGATAAAGTAACTTGCCTAAGGTCACAAGGAGTGGACACTGGGAGTTGAATCAGACTCTCCTGCTTCAAAGGCAGAGTCACTGTTTTCAAAGTGAAGTACTTTACTCACTGTAGCTAGTCAGTAGTGTGCCCTTGATTGGATATATTTATATGTACACAGAGGGGCCTTCATTTTTTTTCTTATACCTGTAATGGTCTACGGCAGGAGGCCACTCATCCACCATGGGGGCCAGCGCATAAAACACACAGGCCCTGATCCACAAAGCTCCGTTATTGACTTAACGAGGTATGAACCTAAGTTAATGCATCATTAAGTGCTGACTGGTATCTTCAAAGCTCAGTAATGCAGTGTTAGGCTAAGGCCCCGCTGCACACGCCCGCACGACCGCCTTGCTTGCCGGCGGCGCGTGTAATTCACTACACAGAGATTTGTGGCGAATTTTTTTCCGGCGCGGGGGGGCATGGCCAAAACGGGTGGGAGGGCGCGGCCATGACGCGAGGGGACGGGATCGCCCCACAGCGCAGCACTGCAGCTGCCCCTCAGCCCCCGCAGCTCCATGGCACCCTCGGCCCCCTCAGCACCCTCACACACTCACAGGCACTCACACACTCACAGGCACACACACACAGGCACCCTCACACACTCACAGGCACTCAAATACACACAGGCACTCACATACACACAGGCACTCACACACACAAATACACCCGGGTGGGGGCGAATCGGAGGGGGATCAGAGCAGGAGGGAAATCGGAAGGGGGATCGGAGCAGAGTGGGGAAATTGGAGCAGGGGGTGAATGGAACGGGGGGGGGATCAGAGCAGGGAAATCGGAACGGGAGGGTGAATGGAACGGCGGGATCAGAGCAGGTGTGGGGGGGGGGGAAATCGGATTGGCTGCTGGGATCCAATCCGTGATTGGTTCCTTTGCATGCCACGTGACGAGGCACTTGCCGAAATCACAAGCTCCTTGTAGCTCCGGCTGGCTGACGCGTCACAGCACGCAGTCAGCCACGCTGGAAGGAGCCAGCGGGGACATCAAAAACAGAGGCAAGCAGCTGGTGGCCCGCGGCCTCGCGTGCCGCCGGCCGCAGCGGGACCAAAGCCCAAAGTGCCGTTTTCTGCCTTAACAGGCCCCTGCTCTGCTACCTGTATAACGGACATTATTGCTAATTACTGTATATGCAAAAGAGTTTCCTGTATGTATTAACAATACTTTTTTTTTAGTGGCGGGAGAGAGAGCAATATTCGAATGAGATTACCAACGGATGGTGTTTTTGCATATAATTAGCTTTGTGTATTGGCGTTAACCTCAGGGAATTTAACGTCCATTACCGATTTTGATAACATAACATTATGAGCCCTGACTTTGTGGATCTGGGCTCAAGCCTACTGCAGAACCTCTCTCTTGAAGAAATGTCAATCACTGTTCTGCTTCCGAAGTCACGCGACACAATGCCTTGCATAGCGCTATATAAGGCATCATGGGTGCAGCTCTGGAAAGCAGAGTGGTGATTGACAAAAAAATTTAAGCTCCATAAGTCACCTCCAGTTTTCCACTCATCCCGGCTGAGTGGATGAGAGGGTTTTTCGAGTCCAATATAGATATGTTCTCAAGTGGGACTACAGTTAAAGAGCTCAGTGTTTTTCCTGCTTTTCTGTATCACACTCTAATGATGTGACCTTTCCAGCCTCCTCTAGCCATTTTATTATTCATATCCGCCTGCTGCTCTGTTCTCTACTTGTTTGATGGGAACATCTTGACTGTACAGTACTCTGACCACAGGATACCAGAGCAAACAGGAGCTGCTACTATTGGAAACCTATATAAAAAGGTGCAGAAGAAAAATCAATCAGTGACAGGTTTCCACCCTTTCTCTACCAGAGGGTCCTGCTATGCGTTGCTCTGGCATTGAAGCAGGTAAGAAGCTAAATCTGGGTGACTGACACCTTTCTCACATACTGTAAGTTTTTTTTAAATCCTTTTTTAAGTCAGTTTACAAACACGGTGAGATGAGACGTAGGAGTGGATTCATTTCCTCTGGCTACTCCCTTTGTTCTTATATTACTGTGTAGTTCATAGAAAGCGAGCGAAAAAGAGTAGCACTCAAAAATAGTGGTAAAGTGGTTAGTATTTATCCAACGTTTCCGTCCAACACAGCAGACCTTTCTCAACGTCTAGACGCATAGGTTTTCCTGCCTGACACACTGGACTCCCTCTCCTCCCCCCTCTCTTTATCTGATCACCTCCGCCCGAGGATGCCGAAGGCATGGTGGAGAGATACGGCCAGGCTTGTGGAGTGCCGAGAGGTGGGTGAAGTACTCATTGACAGCCTCGGAAAGAGCGGACCTCCCCTGCAGAAACAAAATCCTTGTGCAGGGGCTAACGGGAAAGGGGAGGAGCTCAACTCCTGTCGGACCCTGAACTGAGTAGATAACACACAACAGAGCCGGAACAATAGCAATCAGCCCTGGTCCATCGGGGACACAGAGGTAGTGCATGTGGCTTGGTGCACTGAGAAACACCTCTTGAAGGCCTGAGTAGGGGGCAGGATTGTACATACTGCACTGAGGAATAATATGTGCTCACAATAAGCTCTTCATTACCCTCCAGACAGGTGCAGCAACTTTCCCCCAAGAGAAATGCTAGTTATGCAGATTATATTTTACTGAAAAAGTGTTCTCTACAGTAATATCATGTGCTAAAAGGAACCATATTTTCTCTAAACACAATTTAATCTAGAATCCTAAGAGTGACACTAAAAGAAACTGCGTTGCCCACTACATTGTACACTGTTCAAACAGACACCACAATATTGTCAGATGTTACTGTAATGATCCTTGTACAACTCAATATGTTACATAGTTACATAGTTACATAGTAGATGAGGTTGAAAAAAGACATAGGTCCATCAAGTTCAACCTATGCTAAATTTAGACAACAGATACTTTATTCTGTATTCTTACTTATTGATCCAGAGGAAGGCAAACAAAAAACCCCATTAAGGGGAAAAATTAATTCCTTCCTGACTCCAAGAATTGGCAATCGGTGTAATCCCTGGATCAACATCCTTCCCATGTATACTTATTTGGTATATCCCTGTATACCTTTCCCATCTAAAAAGATGTCCAACCTTTTTTTTGAACAAATCTATTGTATCTGCCATCACAGTCTCCATGGGTAATGAATTCAAATATGTGATCTGAACTCATTAAATCGCCATCGGGGGTTGGGGGGGGGGAAGGGGGTATGTTGTGCGAGAAACCTGTACAGTATATATACCCGTGAATCTTTATTGCTGCAGATAAATCAAGAGATGATTTACCTCTGACTAAAGGAGATATGAAAAAGCTCTTGAGATAAATATTTATTGGGTGGAGCAAATTAAGACAAATAATGAATTCTATAGTTCTATCAAAGATGAAATGTTAAATCCGATTGGTGAAATTAGAGAAGAAATTTGTGATTTCAGTATACATTTAAGTAATAACGAAACAGCAATATCTTAACATAATAATTCATTTAGAGAGAGAGAAAAATCAATCTCTGCAGTTACAAGATGATTTAGAAAACAGAATGAGATGTAAAAATAAGAATTAAAGGTATTCCAGAACTGATAGGGAATGATATATTCAACTCAGTGGAAAACCTCCTCAACTCCATATTAATGGATGAAACCCAACCACTATGTAATTTGAACACCTCCATAAAACTTTGGGAAGGCCTTTGCCATTTTTATCAACCTTGCAACATCACTGCGAGATTCCAATCTTTTATAAAAATTTAAAAAAAGAGTTGGTTATGAAGGTCTCAAGAAACAAAAACGCACAATTGTAAAGATATGCTATTCGGTATATATGCAGACCTTTGATTGCATTCTCTTCAAAAAAAGAAAAAGAGCATTGATGCCATTAACGGGTTCTTTAAGGAACAAAAAAATGAAATTGCATTCAGATGGGGCTTCCCTTTTCAACTTTCCGTCCAACTTGCAAGGGAAAAGAATGCAACTTCTTAAGCCTGAAGGTCTTGAAATTTTGAAACAACTCAAACCTTCCAAACAAGCAATAGTCTGTGATGATTCTTCAACTCCCGATACAGGAGAAAGTCAGTAGCATTTACCTAAATGACCAGAAAGCATGATTAAGATGAAAGCAAAAAAAATCTCTGATCCATTTAATTGAACCTACGTGACGGTCTCTTAATGTTCCAGAGAAATACAGGTTTTGGGTTTTCAATGTTTATATAAGATTGTAACATAGACACCTCACTGTTGGGTCAGTAAGGGACTCACACCAATTAATTCTCAGGACAGGGTCGTTTATGCAGGTATAGAAGGGAAACAGCTTCGCAGACATTTAGAGCACAAGTAGTACATCAAGCTTGTTTCAGTCCGTACTATATCTATGGAGGCAAGTCGTCCTCCATCCCAGGTACTGTACATCCTCTGGGATGTGGCTTCTTTCTGGCTCCTTTTCTCGCAGGGTGTGGAGTCCTGCAGTTCCCAGGAAAATTCCTGTGGGCAGCGTGAGCCTTTAACTTGATTACAGGGGGTGAAGCCCTGGATTTCCCAGGAATATCCTCTGGGCAACTTATTTTTGCAGGCTGTGGAGTCCTGCAGTCCCCCAAACAACTCTGGGCAACTTGAATCCTTCAGCCCTCTCAGATTCAGGAAGCATGGGTCTCTATCAGCTTGGAGCTTAGTGCTGAGTACAAGTCCCAGCTGGTTACAGGCAAATCCCCTGTGGTCCAGCTCTCCTGCTGGTTCAGGAACAACTGACAAAAGAGTCTGCCTTTTAAACCCTGTTGTAATTAGTAATGGACTGGATTATCCTAAGAAAAGGAAATTGGTTACTTCCGAATTTAAGAAGACTGAAGCTGACATTTGTTTCTTACAGGAAACAAATGTAAATATATCTGACCAACATCTGGAGGATAAACATTTTCCCCCAATTTTACTGTCTGCCACCTCAAATATAAATGGTTTAGGCTTTTGCATGAAAAAATATGTACAGTAACATGTAAAATCATACAGCCCACAAAAGATTCACAGGGCAGATACATAATCCTAAAGGGTTTTCTTTAGAACACAGTTTATATTCTTAATCTCCATTTACGTGCCAAACACTAATCAGCAAGCCTTTCTTGTTGAAGTGTTGCCGAATCCCCCTTCATATCCGTCGATAATGGGTGGTGATTTGAATACCTTTGTGGACCCGCTGCTTGACAAATCGTTTCAAAGACTACAACAATGCCCTCCACAAAAGTATCGTGTCTGAAACAATTTATTGAGAAATTAAACCTTGTTGATTCATGGCCCCTTCAACACCCTAATAAGAAAGATTTTACTTTCTTTTCAGCATCGCATGGAACCTATTACAGAATTGATTATATTTTTATTTCTCAAACTATTATGTCTCACGTGTCTTCCTCCACAATAGGATGTATTTTATGGTCAGCTCACGCCCTAATCTCCCTACAAATTCAAGATTTATGAAGATCAAGCTTTGATAAAACTTGGATTTAAATTACTCTGTTACTTGACCCTTTTGTAGTAGACAGGATATCTAAGTCTACTGAGGAATATTTATCTCCTAACGTAGATGGTGAAGCAGGTGAGACCATTTTTTACAGGAGTAATAATTTCAGAAGTCTCTGATAAAAAAGAAGAAGAATTGTTTGAAACCAGTTAACAACTTAAAAGAACAATTGCTTCTTCTGGAAAAAACAAAGTTATAAACTCTCAATGTACCTATAGGAACATTCTTAAAATACGTGGACAAATAAGAGAACTGGAGTCCAGACGATGTTGCCGGACTGGGGGAGAGGGGGGGAGGATCAGTGGGGGGGGGGGAGGCACGACGACAGACGATGTCCTGTCCTGGCGCCGTCCCTTCCCCCACCTCACCTAACATGAGCGGCACTACTTCCGCCCCCTCCCCGTACCCACCCTTCCTTTCCCCTGCTCCCCTTTCTCTTTTTCCTCTTTCATCTCTAACCTATTTCTGTCCTTTCTAAATCTTTTAAAGGGAATTAAAAAAGGGTTGTCAATTATACGCTACAAAATTAAAAATAATAAGTAGGATACTCTATATGTAAGGATGTCGAAGTACAAAAATTAAGGTATTCCTCGTCCATTATAAGTTTTCTGTGCAATGTGAGAAATACTTCACTGTGAAAATTTGATGACCAATGTAATGTGATTAAGAAAAAATTGTTAAACCCTGCAAAAACCAATAAAAAAGATTAAAATAAAAAAAATATGTGGACAAATAAACACTATTCAAATTAATTCAATATACTTTTGTAAGAATTCTGCATGGTCCGTGTCGGATTTTGCACTCCAGTCCTGTTTTTTCTGGAGCTTGACTCACTAGGCCATTTTGGATCCTGGCAACCTTCTATTTAAGACTGCATTTCCTTCAGGAAGTTGCCGAGCACGGTTCCTGTCTCTTTACAGTCCCAGCCGTGTTAGGCTGCGCTTATAGTGCTGGAGACGTAGCAGCAAAACAAATGTATTGCCGCCGTCGCGTGCGATTATAGGAAGTGCGATGTGACGGAGCGACGCATAATTTTGAAGCCGGTAAAATTTGATTTTTCAGAGGCATGTCGCCACATGTGACAGCCTACGAACCAATCAATGGCCAGGTCGCTTGCGACATCGTTGCAAAGTGAAATACATCTTTTGCGGGTTGTGGATTCCCTTGATCTTGACCCTTCACCTCTGTGGCAACCTGACAACTTTACCTCTAAACAGGACTCTGTACCCTGGCTCTCGTCAGTGAATGTAAACCCCTACCGTAGTCCTGTGAATTCACTTCCTGATCTGAGATGAGTACCGTTTTATTTTGTTCGGTCCAAAAAAAATGAATCCTGCTGAGGTAGAGAGGGCTCTTTCTCTCCAAGGACATTTAATCGGAGAACACGAGAAACGTCTCACCCAGCAAAACCAACACTTGACTTTCATAGTCAGCTCTGTTCAGGCCATTGTCACGCGGTTGGACACCCTCCAAGGTGGGTTCTACTCCCACATTGTCCGTACTGGGAGCATCACCCCCTACACCCAGAGAAAAACGGATCCCAGCACCTCTTCATTACGAAGGAGATCCCACTATGTGCAGAGGATTCCTGAATCAATGTTCTATTCAGTTTCAACTCCAGCCCTTCATGTCTTGCACGCACCGACCGAGTCAGGGTAGCATATGTAATCTCTTTACAGTACTTACTGACAAAGCCTTGGCATGGGCTTCTCCCATGTTGGAAAGGGAGTCTCTGCTTATTAATCACTTTCTGTCCTTCCTTACAAGCATTCAAGAGTGTTTGATGCCCCAGGTCGGGTGTCTTTAGCTCTCTCATCGCTTCTTCGTCGTCAGGGAACACGACGGTGGGCCAGTTTGCGATTTAATTCCGTACCCTTGCTGCGGAGACAGGGTGGAACAATGAAGCTCTGGTGACGGCATTTTGGCAGGGGCTTTCCGAGTGTTTAAAGGATGAACTGACCTGTCGGGACACCCCCCGGAACTGGAGGAACTAATCGCTTTCTGTATCAGGATGGATCTCCGGATACTAGAATGGAAAATTGAGCGGGGCCGTACTCCTAGAACCTCTAAACACCTCCTCTTCCGGATGAAGAATACACGCTGTTGGGCAATACGAAATTACCTGAGCAGGAGAAAAGTAGAAGATCCACAGGTCTGTGTTTGTACTATGGACTCAAAGGTCACGTTGCGGAAACTTCCCTAAAAAATCAGGGAAACTCCAGCACCCAGGGAAGTTAGAGGAATATTCTCTGGGTATTTCTACTTTTCCTCCACCATCACAATCTCCATCTGCCATCCTCACTTTCCTAGGGACCAGCTTCCATCACCCGCAACGCTCTGTGGTTTCCGGAGTAGCAGGGAATTTCATAGACCGCGAATTCCTAGTCTTGCCTTCCTGTTCCCCATCAGGAATTTGTCGATGTATTCAACAAGAAACAAGTAATAGGAGTTACCTCCACATCATACCTACTATTATGCCATTGATTTTCTCTCAAGGGCCATTTCTTCTCGAGGTCACACATATCCACTTTCAGAGCCAGAAACCAAGGCTATGCGAGAATACATTTCGGAGAAACTCAGCGGGAGTTTTATATGCAGATCTATTTCTCCCACTGGAGCTGGATTCTTCTTTGTTTCCAACAAGAGCGGATCATTCAGACTTTGTACTGATAACAGAGGTCTAAATAGAGTTACGGTAAAGAACCGTTACCCTGTACCCCTTATCTCCGAACTCTTCAACCGGTTACGCAGAGCTTCTATCTTCACCAAGCTAGATCTTGAAGGGCATACAACCTGATTCGGATCAAGGAAGTTGACTAGTGGAAAATGGTCTTTTATACCCGTGACAGCCATAATGAGTATCTGGTCATTAGAGTTGTGCAATGCCCCGGCATTGTTTCAGAACTTTATTATCAAGATTTTCTGGGATCTACTTGGCCAGTTTCTCATTTTGTATCTGGACGATATCCTTATTTTTTTCCAAATCTTTGTCCGAATATCGGAAACAGGTTAGATTGGTTCTCCAAAGACTTCGGGACCATTCACACTTCGCCAAGCTCAAAAAATGCCAGTTTTAGCAGAAGAAGATTTCCTTCCTTGGTTATTTCATTTCTTCTCTTGGCTTCGAGATGGATCGAACAAAAGTATCGGCAATGCTGGATTGGACCTTAACTGGTAGGTCTCAAACCTACTCAATGGTTTTTTAAATGCCAATTATTACCAGCGATTTATCCGAAACTTCTCCAAAGTAGTCTTGCCCATCACAGCCCTTACCAAGAAGGGGGCAGATCCTACTAAATGGCCTTCTGAGGCTCTACTGGCTTTCGGGAAACTAAAGTCTGCCTTTTCCTCTGCTCCGGTACTAATCCATCCAAATCCTACATAACCCTTCGTGCTAGAGGTAGGTACAGCCAGAGCTGTTCTTTCCCAATGTAGGGAAATCATGGAAAACTCCATCCCTGTGCCTTCTTCTCTAAACAACTCCTCAGCCACGGAGAAGAATTATGACGTCGGCAATCGGGAGCTGCTAGCCATTGAAATGGCCCTCGAGGAATGGAGACACCTACTGCTAGGGACATTTTCTCCTATCGCAATCTTTACGGATCACAAGAACCTAGAAAACATTGAAGGAGCAAGAAGATTCGGGACATGTCAGTCTAGATGGGCACTTTTCGTCACTAGGTTTAATTTTGTGATATCTGTCATCAAAGCGGACACTGTATCAAGGCAATTCTCTCCCGATGGTTCTGAGGAATTAAATCAGGCTGCCATCATTCCTTCTTCGCAAGTCATCCCTTCAATATTTTCGTCTTGAACGGATCTCAGGTCCAGGCAGAAGATCTGAGGTCAAAGTCCACACATTCTTCCAACCGCTTTGTTCCCCCAATTTCGAAGAGAAGTGATACAATGAGGTCACCAATCCAAGATAGTTCATCATCCAGTGGTGTGGAAGAGTTGTTACTTCCTTGAGCGCATCTTTTGGTAGCTGGAGATCCGCAGAGATGTGAAAGAATTTGTGGCAGCCTGCACTGTCTGCGCTCAGACTAAGGAGCCTCAAACACCATGTGGCTTTCTCCAGCCATTACCTATGCTTATCCATCCTTGGACCGATCTATCCATGGATTTTATTGTTGAGCTGCCTCCATCTCGGGGTAGGACTACCATACTGGTAGTGCTCGATCGCTTTACGTGCTACAATATTAATGGTAATAATATTCAATATTCATTGTAGCATAATGTGTTACGTTATACTGTATTTACGAAGTATACAAAATAAATAAAAATACTTCCAGGTGTCTGACTTATATTAAAAAAAAAAGTGTTATCCACTAGGATTTAACCCCTTAAACATCTGTTTGCCGCTTGCCTTGGAATCCCTAAAACACTGCACAATCACGGTGTTCTAGAAGCAGCACAAATTGACAATAATGGTGCATACTGTACGTTCTATAGTTTTTATATCGTCATGTATTGCTAAACAAGCAGTACTGCAGGAATGATCCATAGTTACCCAAATAAAGGGAATGTTTTCTTATTAATTGAATGCAATTCTGGATGATACACTATACATAAAATAGACACCTGCCCTTCCAGCAAAGTAAACAATCTAATAAAGGGCAATCATTCTCACTGATAGAATACAATACAGAAGGAAACTATATAGATAAAATATATACCACCTTCCATTCTCACACTGCATATTGGCTCTTGCCCACCTAGATTACTGTAAGCCTCCCGAGATGTCTGGAAGTGATGCGTACCTGGGGACTTAGCCAATGAAGCATGGAAGCAGGAGAAGTTGATGAGAGCGTAGGAGGCCAGGAAGAAGTTGGAGATGATCGGAGCAATGGTGTTGAGCTCAGCTGAGAAACGTGTGGAAGTTAAAAAAAGACGCCATTAGTGTTACATAGATTACATTACCATATATTTATCCATCTATAGCCAGTGCTCGACAAACCCACTCGCCCACTCGCCAGCTGCGATCTGAAATTGGCTCGTGGCCAGTAACATTTCCCCTGCTCTGCCAGAAAAAAAAAAATCCAATGCTCGGAAAAAAAAATTAAATAAAAAATCCCTCTAGCTGATTGGCTGTGACGCGGGATGGAGCCCGGGTGAGAGAGGGGAGGGGTGTGTGTGTGCATCTGTTGCATCTGTTCCTCCTCTATACTGAATATCCTCCTGTATAATTGTGTCAGCTCCTGCACTGATCCGGTCATGGAGGATTTTGGACAGAAGTTGGAGGTGTGGGGAATGAAATGCAATTTAAATACACTGTTTCTCTTCTCCTCCCCCCCTGCTCCTGCTGCCCGGACAGGGCGGGAGGTAGTAGTGCGGGTATTTTTCCTCCCCCTGCCCGTACGGGTGTTTCTCCTTCCCCCCCTGCTCCCGCTGCCGTCTTCCTGATTGGTGTGACGCGACGACGTGCTGCCAGGAATTTTTATTTCCCCCCACAGCAGCCAGGCTGGGAATTGAACCCGCCCTTCCTTTTCAATTCAGGAAAAGGTATGTATTCTGTTATTCCCTACCTCCAGTGCGTGCGTCCCCCCTTGCGGTCCTTTCTTGTCCCCCCTTGCGGTCCTTTCTTTCCCCCCCCTGCGGTCCTTTCTTGCCCCCCCCGTGCGGCCCCGCTGGCAAGTCCCCTGCGGCCCCCCTGGCGTGTCCTGTGCGGTCCCCTGCGGCCCCCCTGGCGTGTCCTGTGCGGTCCCCTGCGGCCCCCCTGGCGTGTCCCGTGCGGCCACCGGCACGTACACTTAGATTTGTGTGTGAGGGGAGGGGGCGCGAGTTCGGCTTCCTGATCCTCCATCTTTTGGCATATGCCCGCCCGAGCCGGGAGGTGTGTTGGTGATGTTTCTTCCCTCTGGAGTGGGCAATGCAGTCCTTTACCTCCGACGCTCCCTCGCCTGGCGCGGGGGCGAGCGGGATGCCGGCGCGGGAGATGGCAGTGGGGGGTAGCGGGGCAGTGGCTGTCGCGGGGAGGGGAGGGGGGAGCGGGGCAGTGGCGGTCGCGGTTAGCACACGGTGGGTACAGGGGGAGGCGGGGAGCTGCCTGCATCATGTAGTGTGTGTGGGTGTGTAGGACACCCCCCCAGTCAGTCACCCTCCCCTGTCTCAGTCAAGTTACCCTCCCTTTCACAGTCACCCTGTCACCCTCCCCTGTCACAGTTACCCTGTCACCCTCCCCTGTCACTGTCACCCTCCCCTGTCACAGTCAAGTTACCCTCCCTGTCACAGTCACCCTGTCACCCTCCCCTGTCACAGTCAAGTTACCCTCCCTGTCACAGTCACCCTGTCACCCTCCCCTGTCACAGTCACCCTATCACCCTCCCCTGTCACAGTCACCCTGTAACCCTCCCCTGTCAGTCACCCTGTCACCCTCCCCTGTCACAGTCAAGTTACCCTCCCTGTCACAGTCACCCTGTCACCATCCCTGTCACCCTCCCCTGTCACAGTCACCCTGTCACCCTCCCCTGTCACAGTCACCCTATCACCCTCCCCTGTCACAGTCACCCTGTCACTCTCCCCTGTTACAGTCACCCTGTCACCCTCCCGTCAGTCAAGTTACCCTCCCTGTCACAGTCACCCTGTCACCCTCCTCTGTCACAGTCACTTTATCACCATCCCCTGTCACCCTCCCCTGTCACCCTCCCCTTTCACAGTCACCCTGTCACAGTCACCCTCCCCTGTCACCCTCCCCTGTCACAGTCACCCTGTCACAGTCACCCACCCAGTCACAGTCACCCACCCAGTCACAGTCACCCACCCTATCACAGTCACCTACCCAGTCACAGTCACCCACCCAGTCAGTCACCAACCCCGTCACAGTCACCCAATCACCCCGTCACCTCACCCAATCACCCAGTCACCCCGTCACCTCACCCAATCACCCAGTCACCCCACCCAATCACCCTGTCACACTACTCAATCACCCCGTCACCCCACCCAATCACCTCGTCACCCCACCCAATCACCCCCTCTCTCTGCCTCTCGCCCTCTCTGCCTCTCACCCTCTCTCTGTGTCTCTCACCCTATCTGTCTCTCACCCTCTCTCTGTCTGTCACCCTCTCTCTGTGTCTCTCACCCTCTCTCTGTCTCTCACCCTCTCTCTGTGTCTCTCACCCTCTCTGCCTCTCTCTGTGTCTCTCACCCTCTCTCTGTGTCTCTCACCCTCTCTCTGTGTCTCTCACCCTCTCTCTGTGTCTCTCACCCTCTCTATGTGTCTCTCACCCTCTTTTGTGTCTCTCTCCCTCTCTCTGTATCTCTCACCCTCTCTGCCTCTCTGTCTCTCACCCTCTCTCTGTGTCTCTCACCCTCTCTCTGTGTCTCTCACCCTCTCTCTGTCTCTCACCCACACTCTGTGTCTCTCACCCACACTCTGTGTCTCTCACCCACACTCTGTGTCTCTCACGCACACTCTGTCTGTCTGACACTCTCACCCACACTGTGTCTGTCTGACACTCTCTCATCCACACTCTGTCTGTCTGACACTCTGGATCTGGATCTCTTATTTATCTATATATCTTAACTGCCCTACACTACCCCGAAATAACCTATACTGCTTTCTTACAGATCTGACTCAAGCTTCACACGGAAGACATCGGAATCCCCCTAACCCAGAAGACAGGTAGGGAACACATCCCCTCCAATGTATAACATTGCGGGAATGAGGGTACCTGGACATTGAGGGACTGCGGATCAGGTAAGATCCCAGGCGGGATTGCTGCTTTAGATATTGTGAAGCGGGGACGTCCAGACACTGGTTAAGGGGTTCAGGAAACTAGTCATTCACACCTGGCTTTAATTTCTAGATCCGACACACACACACAAACACACACACACACACACACACACACACACACACGCACACACACACGTAACAAGGACTAATTGTAGTATAATGTAATACAATAAATAAACTTATGTCAAAAATGAATGTTGCTCTTACTAGGAATGTATTAAATTTATTTTATTTATATATTTTATTTTAAAGCGGGGCTGGGGGCGGGACTAGGGCGGGGTTGGGGGCGGGACTAGGGGCGGGGTTGGGGGCGGGACTAGTGGCGAGTAGATTTTTTGGTTCGGCGAGTAGATTTTTGGGTGATTTGTCAAGCACTGTCTATAGCTATATATTTATTGTATATATGTGTGCATTATATATACGCATTATATATACGCATATAAATACACAGAATTGACAGAACATGTTCTCCTTTCCAGCGCAGTTCAGATACAGAATCCAGGGTGAGTTGCTGTGCAGTTTTCCTACTTCTTATTTCACTCCTGTTGAACTCCCTATTAAACTCCACATTGCGTGCCTTTAAAAAGGGGCCACTTTAAGGAAAGCCTCTTTAAAAGGTAGGATGCTGCCCCTACTCCCCTAGTCTGTCCCTAGCTACATATGTCTACAACGTCACCTCACTCAATTAAGTTCTGCACAGACACAGCTCAATGAACACATGTGAGGCACAAAAGATAAATGTAATTTGTAATCAAACAGTTCTCATACCTATATGTCAGAAGTTGAAATTACTAATATATGCAATTACTATATGCTGTCAAAACCTTTAGACCCTATTTGATCATCGGCTTTCTTTTATATTTAGAACAACTTATTATCTCTATGACATAGATTAACACACATTCCCAGCTAGCTCAAACTCCCACACCCACCACATGATGACTATATATTTATGTCAACCAGAGAGCTACTGAGCGTGGCAATTGCATACAACAAGAGACAGGGGGTGCCTAATGCTACATCCCATTGACAAAACATATATGATGAAAAAAATATAAAGTAAAATACTTCAATAATAATAATAATATTAAATACTTGGTTATTTGGTTAACCCTTTGGCCAAAGCGTCATAAGCCTGCATCAAGGTATACATGTTTTGTCAATGGGATGTAGCATTGGGCACCCCCTGTCTCTTGTTGTATCTCTATGACAAGCAAGTTTTTCTCGAACTATGTTAAAGAAATAGGGATGGGGAACAGAAACAAAGAGAGAGGGTGAAGGGGAGGGTACAACGGCACCATTTTTAAATATTATTTTGTTAAAACCATGACAATCAGAAGTCCAGATTGCGAGCAAGGAAGAAAGTATCTAACTGGCAGTGAAAAGTTAAAAGGAAAGTTTAAAAAAAAAGAAGAAAAAAGAAGAAATCTGAAAAACAACAACATTCTTGAAAAGATTAAAGAAAAATAATAATTCGGAACCTGTTCTGCAAGAAGATGTTGTTTATCAAGAAATTCCAATTCAGCAAAAGGTTGCTCACCAGGAAAAAGAAAATGTACAGTACCAACTGAAATTTGTGAACCAGAGGGAGGTCACAGATGTTTCACAAAGTAATACAGCGTCTGAAGACTAAATAATACTGACTGAACCGAACCGTGATTAAAGAAAATGTACTATGGTTTGAAGATGAAGATTCTGGTTCATGGCCTCATCATATAACAGATTAGATTAGGATTCGTATAGTTAAACATGGGCCTGTCCAAATATTTTTTTCTTAATTTTGCTGATGAAACCAATAGAAATAGATGTTTCGCTACTACTTTCATGGTATAGATCAGGGCTGCACAACACACGGCCCGCGGGCCGCATGCGGCCCGCCTGGCCTCTCTGTGCGGCCCTCGATGAGATTTAAAAAAAAAAAAAAAAAAAACTTTGAAAAAAAAAAATGGCGCCGATTCCCTGCGGTCCCGGCGCGCATGCGCTAGGCCCGCTCCGCCCCCCCCCTTCCCTGCTCCCAACGTGGGGTGGAAGGGCATGCAACTCTCAGCTCCTCTGCGGGCCCGATTCCCCGACCCCCCTGCTCCCAACGTGGTGCGGAAGGGGAAGCAACATGCAGCTCCTCTGCGGGCCCACTCCCCCCCCCCCTTCTTCCCCCCTCCTCTCCCTCCCCACTCCTCTCCCTCCCCACTCCTCTCCTTCCCTGGTAGACCCTCGTGGCCGCATGCTGTCTGTGCCCTCTAGGAGCGCGCACCAGCAAACGCGTGCGCTTCCTGTAACCCCCCTAACCCCCCTTCCCGGCTCCAGCAGGGGAATGCGCTCCACCAGTCCCGCGACCCGGAACTTCAGGGTCTGTTAGTAGAGCGCGGTTCCCCCTGCTTCACCTGCCATCGCCGCCATCCACCACCTCCTCTCCTCCTTTTGCCACCGTCGGCGGCAACAGAGTCTGCTACCGCCGCCAACATCATCTGGTAGGCATGGGGGATGCTGCCTTGGGGGGGGGATGCTGCCTTGGGGGGGGGGGATGCTGCCTTGGGGGGGGGATGCTGCCTTGGGGTGGGGATGCTGACTTGGGGTGGGGATGCTGCCTTGGGGTGGGGGATGCTGACTTGGGGTGGGGGATGCTGACTTGGGGGGGGGGGATGCTGACTTGGGGGGGGGGGATGCTGACTTGGGGGGGGGGGGATGCTGCCTTGGGGGGTGGGGATGCTGCCTTGGGGTGGGGGATGCTGCCTTGGGTGGGGGATGCTGCCTTGGGGTGGGGGATGCTGCCTTGGGGTGGGGGATGCTGACTTGGGGTGGGGGATGCTGACTTGGGGTGGGGGGATGCTGTCTTGGGGTGGGGGGGATGCTGACTTGGGGGGGGGATGCTGAGTTGGGGGGGGGAATGCTGACTTGGCGGGGGGGGATGCTGACTTGGCGGGGGGGATGCTGACTTGGCGGGGGGGATGCTGACTAGGGGGGGATATGCTGGTTGCTGACTTGGGGGTGGGATGCTGGCATGGAATGGGCTGGGGGGCTGCCGATATGGGTTGTGGAGCCTGCTGTTATTGGTTGTGGTGCCTGCCGATATGGGTTGTGGGGCAGGGGGGGGGAGAGTGATGGGAGGTGCAGGGGGGGAGAGTGATGAGAGGTGCAGGGGGGGAGAGTGATGGGAGGTGCAGGGGGGAGAGTGATGGGAGATGCAGGGGGGGGGAGAGTGATGGGAGGTGCAGGATGATGATGAGGTGCTGGAGGAGAGACGATGATGATGATGATGATTTTACCCGTGCGGCCCAATTTTTTTTTCCTTGGAGCAGTTCGGCCCTCCGCACTTTACGAGTTGTGCAGGCCTGGTATAGATAAACACATTGAAAATCAATCAATTTTTTGGCAAATGTTTGTTTTTATTAAATTGTCATGTATTTTATTTGGTGGTTGTTTTTTTTAGGTTGCCCATTCATTGCCATTGTAGCCATTCATGACCAAATTTTGGGCATGGCTTACCACAGTCACAATCAATGGGTTTATTGGCAAGTGTAATGTATTGTACTGTTATGTCAATGTTATTTTATTGTGTATTTCTTTTGTTTTACATACAGTACAAATGGGCAAACGTGCTATTAGACATTTTTGTCTACTACTGCTTTTGCCCATTTGTATGTGTGGTGTTGGGGGTTGAAGGGGTGGGATATGACGGTAGTTGCCCCGGGGTGGGTAGCGGGAGAGGGGGGTTAACTCTTTAATGACTATAGCGGTTAATAAGGTAATTAAGGGGTTAGTGGCCAGGAGTTAGTTTCTAAATTGTAATGTTGCTGCCCACGGTAGACGTGGAGGACGGAGATGAGGATAAGGTCGGCCTTCATCCTGGCAGGGGTAATTACAACTTTAATTTACTATATGCTGGCTGGGTAATGTTTTATTTTTAATGGGCAAATGCGTTATTATCCAGATCTGGATAATAGGGATTTTGTCCATTACTGTACTGTATATGTTGGGGGCATGGGGTTTGGGGGTAGAGGGGTTGCCCATTCATTGTCATTGGGATTATCTTCGCTTCCATTGAAGGCATACTGTAGGTAACCACACTGGCAATCAATGGGTGTATTGGATAGTATTGGTTTCTGTATTTTAATGTTTATTGGGGATAGAGGGGGTTGGTGAAGTTGGTATTTAGCCAGTGGTGGGTGTTTAGGCCTACTGGGTGGGTAGCAGGAAGGTTTAACCCCTTAATTACCTCTGATAGCAAAATTCCCAAAATGGGCAAGTAGCCGGCTACATGATCATCGCCTCTATGAAAAGGCCAAATCCGGCGATTTGTTTTAGCTGCAGAGAAAGCTGCACAGAGAGCCGCCCCTCCCTACGCAAATCTCACCAGAGATCGATGTGTTTTAATATTAAAACTAGTGTAGATGAGCAGGGGGTCTCTGGCGCAGAACCGCATTGATTTCAGGTCCGGGACCCCCTGTTTCCCGAGATACAGGCCCCGTTATTCGGAGCCGGAATCTCCTATGCATTTTATTCCCACAGTCACGTGACATGAGACATTTAAATGCACATGAGATACCGGCACTCCATAACAGGGCCTGTATCTTGAGAAGCAGGGGGTCCCCGGACCTCAAATCAATGCGGTTCTGCTCGGGAGACCCTCTGCTCATCTACATTAGTATTAACATTTATATTAAAACAGCTGCTACCCACAATAAACATTAAAAACACAACAACACTAATACCCACCTCCTCTACCCCCACATGATTGATACCAGAGGGGGTCCTCAGGTGGTCTGAAGGCCCTCGGTTTGGTCCCTGCGGGTCCTCGGGTGGTCAATGTGGGTGTCTGGGGGCCCTCGGGTGGTCCCCGCTGGTCTTTGGTACCAATCCTGTGGCAAAAAAAAAACGTGGAGGCCGCTGGTGTCCCGGGGGTCCTCAGGTGGTCCCTGTGGGTGTCTGGGGGCCCTCGGGTGGTCCCTGTGGGTGTCTGGGGGCACTCGGGTGGTCCCCGTGGGTTTTTGGGGGTGCTCGGGTGGTCCCCTCGGCTGACCATTGACTGCTATAGTGGCTTATCATGCCCATATTATATGGGTATGATGTACCACTATGCCAATCAATGGGTAGAGGGTGGGTATAGTGGTCCCGAGGTGGGTGGTTAGGCCTCCCGGGTGGGAAGTAATGGAGGGTGGGTTAACCCCTTTAACCGCTAAGGTGATAAAGGGGTTAGGGGCCATTAGATTGTATTTTTTCTTGTATTCTTTCTGGCATAGGGACATGGACCTGGAGCATGCTGATGAGGATGCCCTTCATGATGGCAGGGGTAAGTAAAAAGTTTTATTTACTTTATTTATGCTGGCTAGCCAATGTTTTATTTTATAATGGGAAAATTATCTATTATCCATATCTGGATAATAGTTATTTTGTCCATTACTGTATGTTTGGGGGGGGGGGGAGGGAGAGGGGCGTGTATTTATTGCAATGTATTCCACATTTTTTTGCCACCCAAGGGCCCCCAGACACCCACGGGGACCACCCGAGGACCCCCAGACACCTGCAGGGACCACCCGAGGGTCTCCAGACCACCTGAGGACCCCCTCTGGTATCAATCATGTGGGGGTAGAGGAGGTGGGTATTAGTGTTGTGTTTTTAATGTTTATTGTGGGTATTGGGGGTGGGTGAAGAGGGTATTTGGCCCTTGGTGGGTGGGTAGCGAAAGGGGTTAACCCCTTAATTGCCTTAGCGGTTATCCGCTAAGTAATGAAGTTGCCTGTAAATGCATTTTTATTGCATGGGGTTCATGCCAGGGGTCTCCGGTGCTGATATCAATGGGCATCAGTCCAATGCATAAAAAAAGCATTTTTCATCAGAAATACAATTTCTGTGACAAAAGACAAAGCAGTTTCACTTAAAATGCATGTGCTTGGCACACACTTTTTTTTTTCTTCCAAGTCTTGTGTTGCCGTCTCTCAGCAGCTTCTCACCAGCCTCACACCAGGATTTTTTGGGGGAGAAACTCGCCATTTTAGAGCCGCGATTCGCCTCGATAAGCTAATGACGATTACTAGAATTGCACGAGTTTCAGAACCTGCCGATAAGTGGATTTTTTTTTGACGACTGAAAAATTTGGCGATTCATGACTTTATCGCCCACTTATCGAGGCTTACTGAATAGTGGTAGGCATTTTGGCCGATAAGTGCTTGATAAGTGACTTATCTTTCTAGAATAGGCCCCTTTGTCTCCATTTTACCATTCTCGCAACTTTATAGACAAAATAAGTCAACGTTCAATTCCACTTATTTAGGATATTACTTATTTGCTATTAACACAGCCTACATTTTTTATTTGCAATATGAGAATATCTCAACTTCATCAAAATCTGATGAATCCGCTCCTTAATACCTTCAATTCTGGTTGGGAGAGGGGATAGATTCTCCCGAACGGAATGGCAGAACCCAGGAAGAGCTCAATGGAGCATTCATAGGAACGATGCAGAGGAAGCATATCCGCGTTCTTCTTGTCACAAACATCCAAGAACCAAGTATGAAGTAGGCAGCAGACTGTCCTGAGAAGAAATCTTGTGTATTCCCACGCACTCTGGTGTAGGAACTTTAGGTAGACAGGAGAGCTGGCAGTGCTCCGAGGGAAAGGTGAGTACCTTGGTCTTCCAATCAATTAGTAGATTATGGATCAAGAGCCATTGAATTCCCAGAATCACCGGAAACAGGGGTGAAGGAATAAGACTAAAATAAATCTTGTGCTGCTCATTGGGATCTATGATTAAGATTAAATTGTGCGTTTCATGGTGACAGATCCTGAGCTCAAGGGAGAAACATCCACGACTTCCATCTTTTCTAGGGACTCCATGGTTAAAAAAAGGAACTGAATGGCACTTTGCAAATTCAATGTCCATGAAATGTCCTGCGCCCCAAGGTTAACAGTACTGTGGTTGAAAAACGCTGTGTTCTCTCCTCGATAATAATAGGTACAAGGCGGTGTGGATGTATTGGAGGATTATGTTTACCTTGAGAGGCAGAGAAATCAGTCTTGGAAAGGGCATGCAGTTGATTTCTCCATGAACCCAGGAAAGAGGATATCTACGGCAGGAGCTAATCCCAGAGGCTGGAACAGCAGACAGGAAGTGAAGGCGTAGTCAGGGTCACAGATAGGGGTCCAGGGCAGGCAGCAAAGAAGCGTAGTCGGGTCACAGGCAGAGGTTGAAGGCATGGTAGCGAGGTCGGAGGCAAGGTAGCAAGGTTGGAGGCAGGCAGCGAATAGGCGTAAACGGGGTGACAGGCAAAGGTTGGCAGTGAGGAAGCAAAAAGGGAACATGGGGCAAGGACTGGGCGATGGGAACAGGACTAGGACAAGGGTGCAGCAACAGTAGAGACCAATCATGTGCAGGAGGAACCAGTATAAACAGGCATTTGGCTGCAGGAACAGGAAGATTATAAAGGCTACAAGAGAGGATCAGATTACAGAGTGAGAGGAACCAGAGCAGGATCTCAGCAAGGACAGGATTCAGCAGCACACCCGGTGGAGGTGCATAGGTACTGCAGACCAGGACATCAGGAAGAACCTGACAGTGTAAAAGTCAGTAGATACCAAGTGACTTTCATACAGCTTTTAAAGAACTTGGCCAGACAATATTGGATAACAAAATCATATCCATTGATGCAGAACTTCCATCACTTGTGTTTTTAATACATTTAATAATCTGGTATGATTTATTAATTCAAGTTAATATGGTGAATAAATGATTATAGAGTTCTGCTATGCATATAGATATGGCAACCTCACATTTGAAGGAACGTCTGTCTTTTTTAAAGATTACAGGAATTTAGGATTTATGTATTCACTTATTACTGCAAAAGAGCGTGTAAGTGAATTAAAATATTGAACCAGAAATGTAGAAACTGCAAACAGGACAAAAGAAAAGGAAGTATGATTATAAAGGGTCTGATGAGCCAATAGCAGATGCAAAATAAATCTTTCATATAAATTACTTTTAAAAAATAATTGACAATGCTTTAATGTAATTAAAATAAATGTAACCCCTCCTTTTTAGCTCTCAGAAGTATGACTATTGCTGAGGTGGGGGCCTGAGTCCCTATAGATAACTTAATGGGCCACTCGTGTCCTACGGTCAGACGGCAAGAGAAAATGCAATCACAGTATATGGATGGTACAATGGGTTTACTTAACGTTAATAACTTTGACAACCTGTGCAGGGTGAAGTGAGGCTGCCGCGGGTCCCCCGTGAAGGGCTATTAGTGGTACCTAACAACACCAGCCCCAATGGTACAGTATGTGCAAGATGCAGAATCTACTGGCATGATGAACAGCATAACAATAATGCAGATAGTATAATCCAGATTACTCATGGCTCTCCACGTTCCTCCGTCCGAACGGAGGTTCCTGCAAGGCGTGCTCCCAAGCTTTGAGTATGTAGCAGGGGGAAGGATCCAAACAGGAAAAAGCCGGTGCACAGCAAAAAAAAGGTAATGCTGGACGTGGTGACTAGGAACGATGTTTATTGATTAAAACCCAAAAACATGTGGTGCTTGTAAGTTCTCTAACATGTTTCTCACGGTGTAGGTTCTTTCTCAAAGAGGCTCTTTGACAAAGCACCTTCGCCGTGTATATTAAACATGATTTAAGGTTAACAATGAGCCAAGAATGATTTTTTCCCTCATCAATTTTATCGATTAAAAATGACATTGCAAAAATGATGATGTCATTTTAGAATTTTCTGCAAGAAAATTGTACTGAAATGTAATTTGTTATGGTTAAATTGTTGCGGACAATAAAATAAATAAATTTAGTAAGTTTGCATTTTTACAATGCTGACAAAACGTGCTATTAAAAAGTGTTTCAATCGTAAAAAGGCCCGCACACACACTGCTCCGGCCCCGCTATTCTCCAAGTCGGTCATGATAGAGTGTATAGAAGGCAGCACTCACATAACAATCCAGTAACTTGCCTGGGTGCACAAATAGAGAATTGATAATAACAATAAAGTTGAAATAGACACTCATAGGTACTAGGACCTTTCTCAATGTGAGTGCGTGTGTGTGCATTTATATGCACAGGCACGCATACAAACACATATTTGCATATACATACACACAGGGCTGCCAATAAGGGGGGTAGGGAGGGGGGGGGGACAGTTGGCTCCTTGGTAGGCCCGTCTCACCCTCCAGTTCCTAGGCAGGTGCACCTTTTCTTCCAGCTGGGCCTACAGCAGGGCCCCTCCTCGGGCTGCAGGTAGGCCCACATGGTCAGTTCCTCCATTTTCCCTGGGTCCATACCTCATCTCTCTCTCTACCCCCTCCCCTTCATAGACCCATGCTTATTCCCCCTACCTGCTCCTCACCGGCTCCAGGACCTTACCGAACCCCCCTCCAGGCCCATACCTACTTGCCCCGAAGGCCCATATCCAACCCACAGGTCCATACTTGGGGTTGATGGTTTTTTACACAGATTGAAGGGTGATAGTGATGCAGAATTTGATAGATTTCATTAGAATCGGTGTGCCCTGTACCGCCCTCCTTATACCACAAAATCACAAGCTTAGGCATATGGAGCACAAACCAGAGAAAAACCCTTGATACATTCATAACATGTTTTCTTATGCACAATGAGTCTATGTCCTAAAGTGCTTACTGTCTAATTCTAGTCCTAGGCACAGGGACATCCCTCTGATAGGGAAGGGGTTAAAATAAAACCTACCAATCAGGGTGAAGCAGAGAGCGATGCAGAAGGTCAGGATGTAACCACGGAGGGGCTCATTGTTCTTCCCATAGCCCACAGCGAAGAACTGCAATCCAGTGTAAATATTATCCTTGCACAGGGCCTGCAAAACACACATTCAAACACAGTTTTCTTTCCAGATTTCTGGGTGGTTTTAGACTCAAGCCCAGATTTACTAAAAGCTTCTGAGCCTTAGTGCAAATTTAAAGGTGCTATCTCTACCGAGGACCAAAACGTACTAATGGGATTGACCCTTTAAACATTAAACTTACCCTTAGGCGTTTCACTGTCATTAGGTTACGTTGGTCCCACATGGGACTTACCCTTTAAACCACAAAACATGTAACTGTCATTAGGTAACTTTGCTTCTACATGGGGCGGACCTTTAAATCCTCTAGATTGTAAGCGTGCAGGAGCAGGGCCCTCATTACCCTCTGTATTTGTTTGCACTTGTCTGAATGTCATACTGTACAAGTAAGGACAGTTTATGTAATTGATGTCACTCTGTACGCCCCACTGTACGGCGCTGCGGAATATGTTGGCGCTTTATAAATAAAGAAAATACAAACCAGCGCCCACAGTGAATGATAATGTCCAATAAGTCCATAGAGGGAAAGTCCAGTGGGTCCAAAAGAATGTGGAAATTCCAATCAATGGGTCCGTGACATGTGGACAAATAAAAAGGAAAATATGACAGTGCATACTGTTAATCATAGACTACATAAAACAAAAAAGGGGACAAACAACATAAAACTATATGTAACACAGAAGCTGAAAAATAAACTATTTATTAAAACAAAGGAGCCTACTGCAGCGGATCATCAAGGGGTTAAAACCCCAAACCCTACTTACAGCAGGGCCGGATACAATGAGCGTGTTAGACCAAACAGTGACGGTTGCCAGTGTCACGGTAGCTTATGACAAGATATAATAAACACCAAATATCTGGGTTGAACTGAACGAGGCTTAGATATAATAAAATATAATTTATTCCTTGAAAAAGGTGAACACAGCAATATAGTACAATTAACAGACAAGAGGGTAGCACTTACTTAGGGTTGGGGGATGGAGAAGTATCAGCTAGCAATTCTCCAGCAATCCGGTGACATTCCAGGTGGAATCAGAAGCACAACTAAAAACTGTAGGGTGGACACAGTTTAGATACCTGTGTAACCCTATTCTTAACATTGAATACAGATTATTGGTGAACTATTATCTGTATCCAATCCCTAACGTGGAGACACAGATTAACCCATGCCCCCCAGTTAATTAGCCCTTGTGTACTGGGACTCTATGGGTAGCCCCATAATTAAATCAGGGGCGACGACCAGTTTACCAAATGAAGTATCTGCATTGTTTGTAGGTGTAGACATAACACTTACAAATCACTCCAGTTTGATGATTCTCCACCCTCAGGTAACAATTAGAGTGGCAGAGTCTGTTGATTAGTACTGGTCTGTTGATTAGTACTTAGTGTAAACAATCCGGCAGTTAACTTTTGATCACAGTGCTTAGGCTCAATCAGCCGGCTGCCCTTCATGACCTATTAGCATAGCAGATGGTCTGCATTTTCAGAGCAGATCCAAAATACCATACATATATACTTTAATATCTACACATATTAATAAGTTCCATTCTGGTGGGCTCAGTGGGTCGAAATTTGCCAGTTCTTAATGCCTACAGTGACTCCACACATTGGCCAAATATCAACTCTCTGCGACCTCCAGAACTGGAGATACAGAAATGCACTTTAAAACATTAAAATACAGGATTATAATGAAACATGGGAACAGGGAAACATACATTTTTCATGACATGACAAGGTGTAAACCACATTCCTGGACCGCAGTCCAGTTAACCCCTTGCCTCCCTGGTGATGTCAGGGGGTGGCCATATGGGGTGCAACCCCTTTAATATCGGCCAACCCCCCTCTCCCTCTACAGCCAGGTGCAGAGCAAGTCCTCCGTGGACACTCTGGTGTGTGGAACGGTGCCTCAAAACTCCCTCCGATATCCAGGGGATTCCCAGAATGGATGCAGGGATATGGAGCTATACAGCTACACAGCCGAGTGAAGGGGACCTCTCACCGCCGTGACGTCACTTCCTGTGGGGGTGGTCGGGAACGCAACACGGAACCAGCTTTCTCCAAAGGCGCTGTGACTTCTGACCCTACGCGTTTCGTGATTACGATCCCGAGGAAGTGACGTAATCACGAAACGTGTAGGGTCAGAGGTCACGGCGCCTTTGGAGAAAGCTGGTTCCGTGTTGCGTTCCCGACCAACCCCACAGGAAGTGACGTCATCGCGCTACAGGTCCCCTTCACTCAGCTGTGTAGCTCCATATCCCTGCATCCATTCTGGGAATCCCCTGGATATCGGAGGGAGTTTTGAGGCACCTCTCCACACACCAGAGTGTCCACTGAGGACTTGCTCTGCACCTGGCAACCGTCCCTGTTTGGTCTCACACGCTCATAGTATCCGGCCCTGCTGTAAGTAGGGTTTTGGGTTTTAACCCCTTGATGATCCGCTGCAGCAGGCTCCTTTGTTTTAATAAATAGTTTCTTTTTCAGCTTCTGTGTTACATGTAGTTTTATGTTGTTTGTCCCCTTTTTTGTTTTATGTAGTCTATGATTAACAGTATACACTATGATATTTTTTTTTATTTGTCCACATGTCACGGACCCATTGATTGGAATTTCCACATTCTTTTGGACCCACTGGACTTTCCCCCTTTGGACTTATTGGACATTATCATTCACTGTGGGCGCTGGTTTGTATTTGTATTTTCTGTGTTCCATCTGGTGTTGTTCACACCAGTTTTCCTGGCTGCCCTGTCACATTTTTACTCTCTGCATATTGCTGCATATTGGTTATAGCTTTGATAGGGATTAGCGCTTTCAAGCACATTCTTTTTGTGTTGCTTTACAAATAAAGGCTAATAATAATAGACTTCTTCAGATAGCACCGCTTTAGAAATCTGGGCCTCAGAGGGTGGTATTGTCGCATCTCACCTGGAAGACTTTGGGGGCGCTAACCAACGAGGCCAAAGCGGAGGAGAGAGTGGCAGAAAAGATGCCGGCTGTGATGAGGGGTGTAAACCCTGAAAACATGGCCATCACCTTGGAAAAAAAGGATACATTTGGCAGTGGTTATGATGGATAAAGGTTCATATTTACTAAGCAGGTGATACTTCAGAAGACTGCTTTCAGGGCTGGAAGATAATTTACAGCCCCTTCAAGTGAATGAGCTTTAAGGTGTCTTCTGGCACTGTAAGGTATCTTCGGGCAAAACACTGCTTACTAAATGTGGCCCAAAAATAAACTCTGCACACCAAAAATACAAATAGGGGTCAAAATACAGCAATACAAATACAGGGTGCTGAGGCATATGCACCCAGCCACATAGACAAAATAAATAATACAGGAGTAATTGCCAAGTATACAGAAGCACAAAGTCAGTGCAAAAAACTCATGTTTCATTTTGTAGCAAAGTCAACGTTTCGGTCTCCTCAGTGACCTTCGTCAGAAATGGGTCCTTGCTATTGTTAACTGTCCTGATGATGGTCACTGCCAAGAGTGAAACTATGCTACAAAATGAAATGTGAGTTTGTTGCACGAAATTTGTTCTTTGGCATGTTTTGGTAATTACCTATATAAGAAATATGGCCCCACATCCTATCCTTATTAATACAATTTGTATGTACTGGTAATGTGGCAAAATATTTAATAGTGATAGTGAAAAGTGTATAATGTGCTACAGGATTTGTGAAATGTCCTGTGGGTCAACACACTGAGCATTGACAGATCAAGGTTATTTACTCCGATTTTTCCCATCTGTCAGAGAATATCAGCAGTAGTTTTCGGGAGCAAGAAGTAGAGTTGGGAGGACTAATAGGGAGCTACAGGAGGAGTTGGAAGGAAATATAGGGCGCAGTGGAAGGAGTTAGGGGGGAGTTACAGAGAAAGGTGATATGGAGCAATAGGAGGAATTAGGGAGCAGCTACAGTATATATAGAAATAGGAGGAGTTAGGTAGTTAGGAGGAGTTAAAGGCAGTGGTTATATAGAGCAATAGGAAGAGTGATAGGGAGTGGTCATATGGAATAATAGTAGGCTTTATAGGAAGCGGTTAAATGAAGCAATAGGAGGAGTTATACGGAGCAATAAGAGGAGTTATAGGAATCAGATATTTGGAGCAACAAGAGGAGTTATAGGGAGCATGTATATGAAGCAATAGGAAGAGTTAGGGAGGAAGTATAGGGAGCGGCTGGAAGGGGCAATAGAATAATTTATTTATTAAATATATTTTTTTTTACATTGGACACATTTAAAGTGTTGTTCCATTGTTCCATTTGATTATTTAAATATGTTAAATATCTTTGAAATTTTTGTCCCAAAAACTCAACAGCAAAAAAGAATCAAATAAAATATTACAGATTACTCCACAAAACTGATTTTATTAGGATCTATTTACTATCTTCTACCAAGCCGAGGAAACAATAAAGCAGGGATTCCAAAATTATAGTGGTCAGGGGCAGAGTTACTAAGCAGTTGTTACAAAATCACAATGGTGGCCATCTTTAAGACTCCCTGTAACAAAAAAAAAGTACTTTTCAATTATGTAATCAGATCAATAAAAAGCAAAGAGAATGAAATTAGTGCACAAAACAATTCGAGGTTTATGTATCAAGGCAATTTTGGACCAAAACTGGAGCATTTTCACCCTGCACCTATTTACCAAAGCATTTTACTGCAGTTTTCCCCGTGTGCCCCAGTTTGCACCTTGGGGAGTTGTCAGTAGGTGTTGAGGAGCAGTTACATGGTACACATTATAAGATGTTACTGTATCACAGTCTGTGTCTCTGCAGTCTGCACCATTATTTCAGCTTTATTTGCTCCCCCAAATCCTCTTTACCTGAAGTGGCGTAAGTCTACCATACGCCACAAAAACTGAGTTAGAAAGCATGTGTTAGAAATCCATTTATTATATTAAAAAGTATGAATGAGAACTTATATAAAGACAATTGCATGAGAATAAAGTTTTAAGGTTTTGAATTCATATGGAACAAAGAAAGTTGAATTCTAGTGAGGCTTTAAATATATACCAGATGCTGGGGGTTTGGATTAAGTATAGAATTTCAAGGCCTTGCAGGAAATCAGGCTCTGCAGTAGTTCGAAATATCTTTGTCCTTAGACACGAGGCAGGAAGGGTTAGTGATCTATAACTACCAGTTACTTTCAGCAAGTCTCTCTCTTTCCTGTTGGACCCTCTTCTAGCACCCTCACTACAAGTACCATCTAAGCAGCATGTGAGTGAATAAGGCATTCTTTGTTCTATGAATACGATCAGAAGCACATGTATCATAATTCACTAAACTATAATTTGTAAGTAACATTATAAGAATAAATTGACTTTGTCTGTTGGAAAACCATCTGCTGAAGTTTTGGAATCTTTCTGAATAAGAAATAATAATAAGTGAAATATTATTATTATTTAACAGCGTGTAAACACACTTTTCTCTACGTTGATACATAGACCCTCATATGATTCAGTGGAACTTCACCATTAACCTCGCTACTAGTGGCAGTGAAGATTACTGCCGTTTCCAAATGACACCCACCTACCTGGAAGTTGTTTATTAGTCCGTATTCACAGCGGGTTTCTGCACAGGCTGTGAAATTGTAGCCGAGGGTGCAGGCGGCAGACAGGCAGTGACCGTTCCTGAGGGACAGGGCACTTGTCAGGTTTCCTGTGGCGTCCCTGACAATGCATGCAGCTTATTTCGGACACAGAAGAGAGGGGGAAGCAGAGAAAGAATCATTTTAAATCAGAGCTGTGAAACTGACCATTCAGTAGGTGTAAATCTCACACCGTCTACTGTTTTGCGTGGAACATTCCAAGATGAAGCACTTTAATTGTCACAGGCTGTTGCCAGAGATTCACTGAACCCATCCCATTGCTCAGCTGCCAAAATGGGTTTTAAACTTTTCCATTCATACGTAATTCATGGGAGATCATTTTATAATTTATTGTCATTCTCATGCATATATTTTTTTTTAATGTGTACCCGAAGTTAATAGGGTTAGCTGAGTCTAATTATTATGGGAGAATAGGATACTGCATCCTACACATGGGGTTCCAGTAATGAAAGGCTCAGCTTTACCTTCCTCGCTTCCAGGAATCACATGGGCAAGAAATCCTCTTATCACATAAGAGGTTAATTACTTCTAACCCCATTACCTTACATATGAAAGCAACAAAGGATCCATTAACTCTTCTTAGGACTAAAGAAGAACACTTGGTTTAATATGAACAATCCCTCCTAGCTGACCAATTTTTGTCTTTAGAAAGAATTGAACACCATCTTCCTTCAACAAAAGTAACAATGCTCAAAGCAAATATTTGTTAGACCCAAAAAAGATAAGAGATAGGAGGCTTTGCCTGAGCAGATTCCAATTCAGCACACCAACGGGGTGTCATACAGCGGCTCATTGCCATGGCAACGCAACGTCATGTTACGACACATTGGAGACATCCGTGGCGTTATTTGTCACTGCGATTCAGAAGGAGAATGCGTACGGTAGCAAGGAGGCGGCCACAACAGTTAAGTGCCGGGGGCGGCGGATTTTCAAATCCGCCACTGTGTGCAGCGTTGGGTAAAAAATATATACCAAATGTATTAAATATGTAATTGATGGTAGAACAAACAAGATACATGAAGGGGTTAAAATTATATGTCAGCTCTTCAAGTCTCAGGGATTGAAAGGGTGAATATTATCTGCTAGCTTTATCTTTCTTCTACCGGCTGTTCCAGTACTGAGAGAATTAACTCACTATGCTAATTGTAATCTTTATTTACTTCTGTTGTTCTCAGTTTGTTTTTATACAATAGCACAAGAGCAGTAATGTGTCCCAGACAATACAGCTGCATGTTCTTGAGAAACATTCCCTGTATTTCTCTTTGAAATGTAGAAGTAGAAACTGCTGGTCAAACACAAGCAAGATGTAATGTTTTACTAATGCTTTGTCCAAAGACACAGATACATAACCTCTCCAGAAACTTGTTATTTCTCATTGTTAAACATGATATGTTATGTATTAACATACCCTTAGTTTTTTTGTATAAATGTTGGGGCACAACTGAATAAAACTTTGACGTGTGGAAGCAGCAGACCTGTTGTCTGACTCCTCTCTTCCCGAGCTCGTATTTGTCTGTGTTTCAGAGAGTGCTAAACCAGTGCTGTCCAAATCACTAGGTTGAGTGAAGTGATTCCTACCAAAGTAAAAAAGTAACCCTTTCAGATGGTGGAAGCGGTGGGATCTCCACTGGGTCGGTGAGTATACTCTAATTTATTGTTTCTTGCCTGCCCTCTGGGGATCCCTATTGGTAGGATATCAGGGTATAAAGTCCCTGGCATTAAAGGGTATAAAGTCCCTGGCATTAAAGGGTATAAAATCCCTGGCATTAAAGGGTATAAAGTCCCTGATATTATTGGGGTATAAAGTCCCTGATACCAATTACGGGTATAAAGTCTCTAATTGTTGTTGTTTATCAGACTGGTTTACGCTCTCCCGGACACAGCAGACTTATTATAGAGTATAAGTGTTTCTATTATAGAGTAAAAGTGTTTCTATTATAGAGTATAAGTGTTGTATTATAGAGTATAAGTGTTGTATTATAGAGTATAAGTGTTATATTATAGAATATAAGTGTTATATTATAGAGTATAAGTATTGTATTGTAGAGCACAAGTGTTAAGGTTACAGTGAAAAGTTTTTTTCTTCTTTTAGATCTTCTGTATAAGTTTCCTTTGTAGTGCAATCATTTCATTTTTATATAAACTAATTATGGGTACTAACACTAATAAAAATCTGGGCGGTAAACCAGAGTTTATTAAGTATAAAACTAACAAAAAGACTAATAAAAATAAAAATGTAGGACAGGTCATCTTTTTTAGACGGAAACCAGGTCAAAGCCCCAAAGAATTTGTTGAACCGATTGTCGGAGATTATTATGTTGATCCGTTTGTGGACAATTTGTCTGGGTGGACTGAATCAATGGGTTCCACTAGTCCGTTTCCAAGAGACGGTGCCTTTGATGATTTTCATATGTTGATGCTCAGAGGCACTTGTCTAGGGGATCCTGACTGGTTGTGGTTTGGTCCCAACCCAAAGTGGAATATGAAATATATGCGGGAATCTGCCAATGCATGGGTTAAAATTGCCCCCTATGGGTGTGAAATGTCACCCGATAAAATTGTGTCCTCCGCACCTCCACCGCCTTATATATCTTCCCTGTACACTAGTTTATCTCAGGAACCCTTTTCGGATGAGGATGATTTATTAGCAATAACACCCTTTGTTGACCCCAGTCCGACTGTGAGTCGCAGTGAGACCCCTCCACCCCCTTCGGGTTCGGGTACGCAACAAATATTCTCCACTGCTGTTAGTGAGGGTACCCGAACTAAAATACAAGCTGCTCAGCAACTGGCTGCTTCTAAAACTGGTCTCACTGAGTTAGTCAGCCCTCAAAAGAGCAGTGATAAGTCGTGGACCATGAGTATTCCTAGAGGTCTCTTACAAACCATAGCCGATTATGTGGCACCTTCAGCCCAGGTTGACACTGTTGTTACAATGCCATTTATTACTGTGGGTGACCAGTTGATTACTAAACCCCCTGATATTATGACTCAATGTATGGACAAAGACTCATGGTGTACCAAAAACAAAGGGCGACCTGAATTGTATAATACAGGAATATGTAATACACCTTGTTGACAAGTTGAATGGCATCTATGGTGATGTATCTATGTCTCTTCCTTGTCCCACAGGTACACCAACACACCCTTTCAAACCAGGTGACACGGTCCTGGTCAAGCAACTGTTCCAAAACAAGACGCTCCCTTCGGCAAACCAACCACCATCATCGCCGTCACCCGGACTGCAATCTTGACAGAAGACAGCCCAACATGGATACACGCAAGCCGTGTGAAGACCGCACCAATTGGTTCCCGTGGTCCACCCATCCTGGACCCATTGGCAAGCTCCTAATATTTACCATGTGGTTATCTATTATAATAGCTATAATCTGGGGACTAATTCCGGGACTAACTGCCTGTTATATGCAACACACAGAGACATACACATATATAAATGTATATGTCACCCACCATAGTAGGGAGAGATGCCAACCTTTGCGGTTCTCTCAGACCACCCATATATTCATCTCTAATCGTCACATGAGATACCTAGTAAGAGATAGGTTTCTGCAAGCCCATGATCTTTTGGAAGTTTCTTCCCCCAGGAGTTTTTCCTCTCCTGAGTGGTGAGCAGAATAATAAATGGGTTTGGTCAAATGGTTGTTCTTTTAGAACAAAAGGAGGGCATTGAAGGGGTTAAAATTATATGTCAGCTCTACAAGTCTCAGGGATTGAAAGGGTGAATATTATCTGCTAGCTTTATCTTTCTTCCACCGGCTGTTCCAGTACTGAGAGAATTAACTCACTATGCTAATTGTAATCTTTATTTACTTCTGTTGTTCTCAGTTTGTTTTTATACAATAGCACAAGAGCAGTAATGTGTCCCAGACAATACAGCTGCATGTTCTTGAGAAACATTCCCTGTATTTCTCTTTGAAATGTAGAAGTAGAAACTGCTGGTCAAACACAAGCAAGATGTAATGTTTTACTAATGCTTTGTCCAAAGACACAGATACATAACCTCTCCAGAAACTTGTTATTTCTCATTGCTAAACATGATATGTTATGTATTAACATACCCTTAGTTTTTTGTATAAATGTTGGGGCACAACTGAATAAACTTTGAAGTGTGGAAGCAGCAGACCTGTTGTCGGACTCCTCTCTTCCCGAGCTCGTATTTGTCTGTGTTTCGGAGAGTGCTAAACCAGTGCTGTCCAAATCACTAGGTTGAGTGAAGTGATTCCTACCAAAGTCAAAAAGTAACCCTTTCAATAAACTATAATAAAAACACTAAAAAACACGCAAGTGGACCGTCCCCAAAGAAATCTTCACAACAGTAATATAAATTAAATACTGTAAAGCACCCTAACAAATGTCATAATAAGAGGGTGTCAAGTGACAAAAGAGTACCTCAGATGATACTAAAGGTACTAAAACCTCACAGTGATCCCTAGAGTCCAGGAGGCGTTAATGAATGATCTCTTCTGAAAAATGGAATATCTGCACATCCAGCTGGATAAAGGTAAGAAGGATGTAAAAAGCAGATATATATATATCATATAAAAATATTACTTGTTAGCACATTCACATGTCTTAGAAGGGTCTGCAACCCTGGTTTTCACCATTATCTCCTAGCATACAGTGCTACCACTGCAGCAAGGGATTCTGGGAAATGACATGCAAATGAGCACACAGTGCCACCTTTTGTCTCAAGACCACATTGCATGGTTAAACCCTTAAGCCAGTGCATGCTGCTTTAAACACAGCTTTTAAACATAGCCTGGGATGAGATGCAATGCCAATAAACCCACTCACTGTGATGTCCAGTCAGTGCCAGCACTGTTATAAATAAGTCCCGCACACTGCATGAATCTTACGTGGACCCGTGAGTAACACAGGTAAGTCCCTGCAGTTCCCAGAGATGAAGGGAAAAAACTGCAGCAAACCGGAGAATCAGTGAAGATCCTTTAGACATCCGTAGTGTGCTGCATGCAGCAAACAGAAGTGAATGCTGGGACATTCATGGTACACTGCTTGGACAAAATAGAATCCATACGCCGGGTCCGCGGCATACAACACAGCTCCACCAGGGCACAGTTGACGGCACAGCTGACTGTTGAGGCGGGGAAACGGTCAGAAGAAACACACAACGCCGCGTTTCGCCAAACCCAGGCTTCGCCAGGATCTACACTGATTCTCCGGTTTGCTGCAGTTTTTTCCCTTACCTGTGTAACTCACGGGTCCTATATATTATCTGAGGTACTCTTTTGTCACTTGACACCCTATTATTATGACATTTGTTAGGGTACTTTACACTATTTCATTTATATTACTGTTGTGACGATTTCTTTGGGGACGCTCCACTTACGTGTTTTTTAGTGTTTTTATTATAGTTTGTCTTGTTTGTTCTACCATCAATTGCATATTTAATAAATTTGATACATCTTTTTTACCCCCCCCACGCCCACTTGAATGCCCGTTATTGAGTTCCTGTGAATCTTGTCTTATGGGATTTGCCTCTTTTTTTTTGTTATAATTGTTTATTTACTCTAAGGCTGCGCTTATAGTGCCGGCGACATTGACGTGGCTTCAAAACAATTGTATTGATGCTGTCGCATGCGCTTATAGGGGACGCGACGGCGTTACCAAAATCCTTGCAGTCACTAGAATTTGATCCTCTATCCTGACTCGCTGCTGCTGGGTAATGCAGCCAATCTGGAGGTATCAGGAGCCTGAGGGTTGGGCCAAGAAGAGGAGGAAACAGCATGGAGTGGAGAGAGGTGTGTGTGGGTGTCAAGCGCATTGCACCTTTCACCATTATGTACAGTATGTTTGGAGAAGTCACTTGGCAACCCTAGCAGTAACCGGTAAGAGTGATTTACCTGGGGGAAGGTTTTTGGGGTTTCATTCTTGCAGCATTTCTGTGGCAATTTGAGCAGCAATTGTTCTTAAGGAACTGCTGCCTGTTCTAACTATATCATCCTGGTCCTGGAATAGTCAATTCCTCTGAATTTACAGTAGTTAAGGGGTGGTTGTTGGAAGGGAATTATTACAGAAATTCCCGAATGTTTTATGCTTTGCTTATTTTTACCTATGAATGTATACGTATCCATGGATGTGTTTTGTATTTTGTAATGTTTTGGGGAGTTATTAATTCTGATTCTGGAAAGTTAGACTTCCCCTTGGAGATCTGGATACATCCAATTACCCTGTGGGAGGAGCTTCTGGGTATAAAAAGTTAGTGTGGAGCAGGCAGACCAGAAAACCCTCTCGCAATTCATTTGAGTTGAAGTAACGCTCTCTGTATAAGCTAGCGCCTGTGTAATGCCCTTAATCAGGATAATTTGTTATTTTATTTTTTGTTGGTTTTTGTCCTCACTGTAATAAATGTGCCAAGTGGCTGCTTAGAAAACCCCGCTGTTTTTAAGTGCGTATTCCAAATTCCAGGTTCAACCGTTCACAGGTATAAAAAAAAATGTATAAATAATCCAGCATGAACCTCTTAAAATGTCCTTACCAGTATTACACTTTGGTCTTTGGAGGTTTTGTCCCCTTAGGCTTTGCCTATAGTGCCGCCAACGACGACACGGTGCGTCACCCGTCGCCACCGGCGAAAGTTATGTTTCGCCGGTCGGCGGTTTCGCGGGATTCCCGCAATTTGATTAGTTAAAGGGCCGTCATGTGACGCGACGGCCCTTGAAAAATCTAATTTTGCAGGCGTCGGGTTTTCGCGACGTCGCGCACTATAAGCGCAAGCGGCGACGGCAATGCTTTTGTTTTTGGGCGAATTCGCGTCACCGTCGCCGGCACTATAAGCACGGCCTTACACATGACACTGCTATCTGTACACATTGGCATTAGGAGAGATTGGCCCCTTTCCCATACTGGTCTCTGAATTCAAAGCCCTCTTAGTTTGAAGACAAGCGCCAGATTCTTGTAAAGGTTAATACTCTCCTCCTGTGACTGCCTGTTAATACTCGCCTCACATCACAATCCTCTGCCTGTATTCCCTCCTTTCCTTGTTCTCTGATGGGCCCTTGTAACCACAACACCAAAGGTCGTATTTACGAAGCGGTGCTGTTCCATAAGACACCTTCTGGCACCGGAAGACACCTAATGGCCCTCTCACTAGAGTGGGCAATTAGGTGTGTTCTGGCCCCAGAAAATATCTTATGGCATATCACTGCTTAGTAAATATAGCCCTAAATTTGCAGACAGGGAAATACGCCCTAAACTTGACTCTTTAAATAAAAATTGCTTCCATCCAAATTTCTGAATACTTTTTGCAATAAGAACATACACATACAGTTAAAGAGACCCACAGGGTCTCAGTTATCAAAATATGTTAACAAATAAAGTAAAATGTATAGTTTTCATTTTCCAAATCATAAGTTGCAAACCGGTGAAAAAAAATGAGTAAGAAATACCTGCAGCCACAGCTACAGCCAGGTACGTAACTGTTGATAATACAATAGCCAACATTGTGCCTTTGGGAATAGAGGTTTGTGGATCCTAAAAGGAGATTAAACATGTATAACGTTAAAGGCATAGTTTACGGTTCCAGCATCTGTAGTAGTCCTGCAATGTACAGTTGGTTTCTTTGCAGGTTGTACAAACCTTTCCAAATACCATCATGACAATTCTAATAGATTAAATGATAGACTACAGAGCTTTCCAAGCCTCATAGATCTCTTATCCGTGTGTATGACTTTATTTGTATAGCGCCATTAATGTACATAGCGCTTCACAGCAGTAATAGTTACAATCATATAAATAATAAGATATAAATAACACAAAGGGAAGAAGTGCTTCAGACTGTATGTGTACAGAGCTTTCCAAATCTCACAGGTCTTCTTGTATTATTGGAGGAAAATACACATCAAGAGACCTGCGAGTTTTGGAAATCTCTGTACACAGGAAGAAAGAGACCTGTGAGGTTTGGAAAGCTTTGTATGTGTCTATGACGGGAGCTTTGTGACAGGCTATAATAATACACCACCAAAAATATAACTGGGTTGAACTGGACGAGGCTTAGATATGATAAAATATAATTTATTCCTTGAAAAAGGTGAACACAACAAGATATACAAATAACAAACAAAATATAGCACTTACTTAAAGGTTAGGACAAGAAAGCCACCAGGATACAGGATGGGCCATTTCTTCCATAATTCAGGTTCAGATGTAGACATCACGACAATACATGAAGATCATGAAGACCATGCATGAAGACATTTGAGTAAGGGTTGACTCTGGTTTAAATACCATTTCAACCCCCTCTCTTACAACCAAGGCGCCGAGCTGGCTAGAAAAATCTCTTTGAAGGAGATTTTGGCTTCCCTTGTAAGTGTGAAGACCGACACTTAAAAACACTCAGTCCCTTTGTTCCTGCCCTTAGTATAAACAATCAGGACAGTTAGCTTTTGATCACCGGGCTATGTTAATTCCTCAGGATGCCCTTCCTCCCCTATTTAGCATAGCAGATGGAGTCTGCATTTTTCAGAGCAGATCCAAAATCCCAGATACACTTTAATACCTACACATATTAAAATACCCGGTTCTGGTAGGTCCAGCGGGTCCAAACTTTCCAGACCTTAATGCCGGATGTGGTACAGTATAGGGTCCAAGTTTCAGCCCGTTGCGACCTTCGGAACCGGAGTTATACGAATACCACATAAACCGTTTCATATTTTATTATAAAAATCTCAGCTAAAAAGAAATCTCAGCTTTTCACTAAATCCCCATTGAAAACAACTGGCTCCGCCGCCATGGGTTTCAATGGAGCAACTCCGCCGTTGTAGTCAATGGAGTTTCCCGCCATAGACTTTCAATGGAGAAACTGCCGCCATTGAAGTCTATGAGAAAATCCACAAATCTTTACATTCGTCCACACTCCGTCTGGTTGGTCTGAGAGGGCTGGGAAGGTGCACGCATTAAAGCCGGAACCTTGGCTACATGCCACCCAAATCCCATCCCTCTGGTCATTCCAGAACCGGAGATATGGACATTCATTTTTCAGCATTTTACACTTAGTCGTTTTTGCGCCACGCGGCTTTTCCCCATTGGAATCAATGGCCGGCGCCGCCATAGACAATGCATGGCGCACGCCGCCATTAGATTCAATGGTGCGACCCTCCTTCTCTGCTTGACCCTTTACGGGGGTCCCTCATTCCCGGACCCGGTGGGGGTCGTGTGTGGGGGTCCCTAGGGGCTCGGGGCAAAAAGAATTTTATTCCCAGGGGCCCTAGAACTTAAGATTCCCACGCCAATTGTCTTTGAACTTGACCAAAGTGATTAAACTCTTTTCGAAGACATTGTACCCGCTTTTGCGGTCTGCGGTTTGGATGGCTGCCAACCTGTTCCTCGAGGCCGGCGTTGAGGAATCTCCATTGAAGTCAATGAGCCCATTGACTTACAATGGGAAACCGCCGCTCCTCCTCTCGGATGCCACCTGCTGGTCGTCGCTGGAAAACAGGTCCAAAACCGCTACTTCTGCCATTGGAACGCATGGAGCTACAATGGCGGCCTATGGAAGGCTGCAAAATGGAGCCTGAAAAGGCGGGAAAAGGGAACAAAGGGCTATAATCACTAAACTAACATTAACCCCTTCCCTCCCGCATCAACCCTAGTGTATGTGGGAGTGCAAACACCAGGATAACACAATACATTTCTACAGGGGAATAAACATTTGGCTGCTGAAGCAAGGCAAAAACACATTACTGGACCTCAGTCCAGTTAACCCCTTGCTTCCCAGGTGAGAGTAGAGGGTGGCCAAATGGGGTGTAACCCCTTTAATCCAGGGCCAAATCCTCTCTATCATGACAGTGTCGAAGAGACTTGTGAGGCTTTGAATCTCTGTACACTGTAATGTCATCTATTGAGAACACTAGTTTTGAGTTTAAGGTACCCCCCCCCCCTTGTAGCTGGGCAAAAACATACATTTGTAAAGCATTTCACAATTTAATTGCAGTAAACAAGTGGCTCCCATCTTTTATTACACCGTGAACCAATTGCTAGAAAATATAACAAAATACAAAAAGCCTAAGTGCTATATCCAATGTGACAAATAATATAGTTAAATACTGTTTTTCTTTTCCTAAGTGAGGGTCATTTAGTTGAATTCTTTTTTGAAAGCATTTTAAGCTTGCAAACCACGCCACGGAATCCCATCTTTTTGCAAGTCCTAACACTACAGCACCCGCAGAAGGTTCCTCTAACCTCTCTCATGGAGGGAGAACTGTCTTCATGGACTTGTCATTCACAGGCGCATAACAAGAACTGCCATTTATAACAATAGATTTGATTGCTTTTGTTTGTTTAGAAATTAAGTACAACTGCCTTTTCTTCAAGGCCTCTGAACAGGGCTGCCAACAGGAGGGAGATCCCGGGTAGCTGTCCTGGGCCTGGCGGATTCCTTAGCCAACACCTGAAGTTCGGCACAACATTCATACTCATCTGCCAGGCTTCCCTCGCCGACTGCATGGGGGATTCTAAGTGACTGGGTCCGTGCTCCCCTTCAGTCAAGGCCCGTAGGTACTGCGAAACTGCTAAGCCATCCCCCCACTCTCAGCTTAGAGAGGACTTACAGGGAGTGGTAGGGGGAGTTGTACAGAGAGGTTATATGGAGCAATAGGAGGAGTTATAGGGAGTTGTTATATGGGGCAATAGGAGGAGTTATAGGGAGTGGATATATGGGGCAATAGGATGAGTTATCGGGAGCAGTTTTAAGCTGCGGCCCTGCTGCCTGTGCTGCACACGCACCTGCGAGGCTGGTGGCGCGTGAAGCCGAATTCCCCGGTTTGCAGAGAGCTGCAGGGGAAAAGACAGGGGGGCGTGACTGGGGAGTGACGGGGCCGCGGCCATGATGTCACCCGGCAGTTCGTCCTCATTGGCTGAACCACCAGGGGGCGTGGCTTAGCCCTCCATTGCGACTCCTTATCTCAATTTTCTTGAGAGCAGGAGTTTCTCTCGGTGCAGCGCAGCACCCCCCCCCCTTCCCCCTCGCAGCGGGCTCGGCCCCATTGTGGGGCGGCTCTTGTCCCTGCAGCGTCCGCCACAGCGGGCGCTGCAGTAGCCAGCGGGGACCTGGCCTTATAGAGCAATAGGAGGAGTTATAGGAAGCAGTTATATGGAGCAATAGGAGGCGCTATAGAAAAGTTATAGAGAGTGGTGATATGGAGTGATAGGAGTTACGGGAGGTAAAGAGAGTGGATAAATAGAGCTTAGGGAACAATTATGGAGGCGTAATAGTGATCGCTTATTTGAAGTTAGGGAGTAGTTATGTGATTCAAATTCTGTACCTCTGTGTCATCATTCTGCCTTTTTCTCCAGTCAAACTCTAGCTTATTTTTTAAGTCACCTTCAGATCTCCTGAAATATTAGCTCCAGCCAGAATGCCTGTGGCTGCCGGGAAGAAGATTGAAAAAATGGAGAAGAAGCTTTCACCGTCTCGGAAATCGGGGCTCAAATTTTCTACAAAGATGGAGGCTGTAAGTGAACACATTGAAATAGTTAGAGGCAGCTACAACCCAAGAAAAACTGCAATCTGAGTGGTTTCATGCCAGGTATTAACTCTGTTTGTTAAATATATCAAGTAAGGACTTAATGTCAATAAAATAATTCAGTTAAATAATCCCAAGTAATGACCTTCATGGTTCCCTCTGTGTGCTGCGCTGTTCAGTGTTCTGCATCTCTCTGCTGTCCCACTGTCACCTCCTGTGATGTCATGTATAGCTCAGTCTATGACACGAACCATTTGGTGACAGTTGGAGGGGGTGTTTGAAAGGAGCGGGATTTTAATATAAAGGTTTCATAGGAATTTATCTGCTGTTAGATTACAATTATTTAAATGACCTCTCCAGCCCCTTTGATGATGTAGATCAGGGGTGCGCAAACCTTTTTGTCTGCGCCCCCCAGCCTGCTCTACCTCCCTGCTCGCTCCCTGGTTTCTGATGCCACGCCGCACTGCCATGGCGATGTGTCGCCAGAAGTCGTCGGTCTCCGAAAGGAAAGGGACTTACAAAGACCTTGCACGCTCCCCTCGCATTTTATATCAATGTTGTGGGGAAGAGCGCTGGGCCTATGTAAGCACGGCGCCCCCCCCCCCAGATAATGTTGTTCCCCCCAGTTCGCGCACCCATGATGTACATGACCGAATATGGTCATATAGCCTCCCCCTCATGATGTACAGCCCCATATTCGGGCATCTACGTCATCCAGGGGGTTGGCAAGGAAACACAGCCCTGTATCTTACCTTCAGAGCTGCGGGAAGACACTGCAGACGGGGAGACAGATGCACAGCTCCTCTGAAAAAGGTTAGTATCGGTTTTCTCTCCCAGCAGATGGCCCATCAATTGAAGAATTAATGCTGCAGGGTACCATTAAGAAGCATGGACCCCGCAGGGTAAATCCTCCCGGGGCACAAGACTCACTGTTTTCGGGGCCGCGGATTTCAGCATGTTGGTCCACGGCTCCGAAAACCGTTAGGCTAACCACATCTATATATTCAATAAATGGTTTAATACACCCCTTTCACATTTCACTTAACTGAGTACGTATATCTATTCCTGGATGAATAACTGTATACAGTTACAGACACCCCAATGCCCTTTGCACAAAGTTAAGCCCAGGCAAATACCTCTATAGTTAAAGAATCCTCTGGATTTCTTCTCCTCGTCGGATGGAATGAAGGTTCCTACGAAAAAGTTTCCCAGAGCAATGAGCAGGACTCCAAGCAAAGTGATCTGTGCCTACGAGATAAAGTATGGAATACCTTCAGTTAGCTTCTGGTGGGTATAGATGATCAAAACCTTCCATTGTACGAAGAGCAGCAAATATACAATGTCCATGAGTGTATCTGCATGTCTTCCACAGGTCCTCAAACCTGCTTCATTCACACCATTGTCACGTCACACTATACAGTGCTTACACTGCAGACAAGGATTTGGGGTGGTGACATGCAAATGAGCACCCAGTGGGCAAGTTACTGATCCTATGCATTTTACATGGTTTCCCTAAAGAAGTGTTTTTCAACAGGGGTTCCCTGTAATTTTTCTGCTCATTTCAAAATTGAACCAAATACAGAAGAATTTACAATGCATCTGATCTCAGAAAAACTATTAGCAAGGGTTGGGGTTCCTTACAATGCATCTGATCTCAGACACGCTATTAGAGAGGGTTGGGGTTCCTTACAATGCATCTGATCTCAGACACGCTATTAGAGAGGGTTGGGGTTCCTTACAATGCATCTGATCTCAGACACGCTATTAGAGAGGGTTGGGGTTCCTTACAATGCATCTGATCTCAGACACGCTATTAGAGAGGGTTGGAGTTCCTTACACTGCATCTGATCTCAGACGCACTGTTAGGCCTCGGTCCCGCTGCGCTCGTTGGCGCGGGCGGCCATGTCGCGAGTTCCCCACCAGCAGGGGAATCCTCGCGAGCCGGTCCAGGTCCCCCCTGGCGGCATAGCTGACTACACGCTGTGGCGCGTCAGCCGCTAGGAGACACAAGAGAATGGTGTTTCCTAGCGTTGACGCGTCCCGTGGTGTGGCTGTGAGCCAATGGGGAGGGGAGGCTTCGGGAGGAGGAGAGGCTTCGGGGAGCGGGGAGGAGTGTGGAGTGAAAGCAGGTGAGTGCCTGTCTGTGTGTGTGTCTGAGTGCGTGCGTGCCTGTCTGTGTGCGTGTCTGAGTGCGTGCGTGCCTGTCTGTGTGTGTATGTGTGTGCCTGAGTGCGTGAGTGCCTGCCTCCGTCTGTGTGTGTGTGTGTGTATGAGTGCGTGAGTGCCTGCCTGTGTGTGCGCGCGTGTGTGTGTATGAGTGCGTGAGTGTACGCCTGTATGTGTGTTTGTGTGTGTATGTATGAGTGCCTGCGTGTGTGTTTAAACTTACCCTCAGCAGCTCCAGCTCCAGCCCGAGTCCGTGGAGGGAGGGGGGGGGGAGAGTAGCGGGTCCCTCCGCTCAAGCCACGCCCCCCCTCCCTGTCAAGCCTCCCACTCCCGCCCCCCTCCCTCCCACTCCCGCCCACCTCCCGCTCTGGCTCCCGCTCTCTACAGACCGCATATCGGTCTGTGTATGTCAGCGCACCGCCTGTCTGCAGTGCGGGTGCGCTGACTCTGGGAGCGGGGCCTTAGCCTCAGAGAGGGTTTGGGTTCCTTACAATGCATCTGATCTCAGATGTGCTATGAGAGAGGGTTGGGGTGCCGTAGAATTTTACAATATAAGTATAGGGTTCTTCAATCAAAACAAAAAGTTGAAAACTAGAGCTTCTGCCTGCTGCGTTATACAGCTTCTGTAGATGGCACATGGAACTTTATTCTAGTCTGATTTTCTTTAACAACATCAATCACCTACAGTACTGTATATTTACCCCATTAAAACCTGCAATGCATTGTGAAATGTCATAAGGTTATGAAAGCTGACGTGGGATTCAAACTGGGTTCATTCATTTCAAAGGTAGTATTCTTAACAATAAGCAACTCCGTCCGCCCAATAGAAAAAAATACAATATACAGAGTATATGACAATGATAGTGTACTTAGCTCTGTATATATACATTTGTGGTTACAATGAGCTCCTGTCCTGAAGAGCTTACAATCTAATTTTTGGTGCCTAATAAAGTGAAAGGAGATGAAGCCACTTGCGGAGGTCCTAAGAAGAAAGAAGAGCTGACGCAGTCACTTCAAAGCAGGGACATTACCACTGAGCTATCTCTTTGAGTTGCCATTTACCAAAATAATCCCAGTTCACACTTTCGCTACCACAGAAGCCAGCAAAATGGTTCCCTCCTGTACATATTGTTCTTACCTTTGTTTCCCACTCCATCCCAGCTACAGAAATACCCAGGAGCAGTGCCAGAGTGAGCGTGCCAATGATGCGGATGTCATTGCTCCTATTAACCATGATAATACCGTGCTCCTGAGGGAAATAAGGGTGGGGGGGTTGGTATAATAGGGCAGAGAGATCAGCGACCAGTATAAAAAAAAATATCAGACCTGCAACTAAATCCTCATTATATATTGTGTCATATACCTGTACACATAAATTAAATACATTTAATACACTGAGGTGCCAGGACAAACATAGAAGCAATATAAATAGCAGAACAAGAAAAAGCGACGATGTCCTGCACAGTGAAAAAATAAATGTAATATATACAGTAGGGCCTCACTTCTCAGCGTTTCGCTTCTCGGCGATCCGCCAATACGGCAGCCGAGTTCGCGCATGCGCAGAAGGGGGATCGGCCTAGTCCGCGCATGCGCAGAAGGGGGGAGCGGCCGAGTTTGCGCATGCGCAGAAGGGGGACTGCCGAGTCTGCGCATGCACAGAAGGGGCAGGAGTCACGTAAAAACGCCGGTGGACATAGCAAATGCTATGTTCCGCTTTTCGGCAGCACCCTGGAACGGAAACCGCCATATGAGCGGGGCCCTACTGTATGCATAAAGCCATATAAGGATGAACACACTGTCATGATTTATATAGCAAAATGAAGCAAATCTTTATTTTCATAGAACAGATAGGTATACTTTGTACGCTAAGAGAAAACCTCCAATATGACCTATAAATACATGTATCATAACAGAAAACACTTTATAAATATGATGGTAAAAAATCACCAAGTCCTGTTCTCAGAGAAAAACCGTCCTAGTGTGCGCACACAAAAGATGGCAGATGGTACAGCGTGTGGTATTTCATAACAAGTTATGAGTGAAGAGAATCCTGACATAACTTATCTGCGTTTTTTGTAAAATCAGATACTCGCAATAAGAATTATAAGAATAGAAAAAAGAGAACAAAGTCCTTGGTGCAAAGAGTCAATAATACCAGTACTGAAATGTGATATTCTGACTAGTCCCAATGTATGATCGTTGATCCCAATTGGTCTCTTCAAAAACTGGTCATTAGTATGTCAGGTCTTGGTGCTTGATTTAAAGATGCCGTCCGCAGCTTGAGTATCCGGAACTTGGCACTAGCAGCTGGGGTTGCTGTCATACTCCTCTCCTCACAGCCGCGACTCGAGTTGGCTCCTCCCCCGATGACGTCACCAGTGCGCTGATTTCTCCACCTCACTGCTGACGGACGTAACAAGCCCTGAGTTTTGTTTAACCTGGTAAGTGGGGTAGCTGCCCAGGATACTTAGGGGCAAGATGTTTACTGTGTAGTTAGTGCTCAGAGAGGAGCTAGGCATTTTGTTTGATTGTTACATATTTACATAGTAGTTACATTGTAGATGAGGTTGTAAAAAAGACATACGTCTATCAATCTCAACCTATACTAAATTTAGACGACAGATCCGTTATCCTATATTTGTAGTTACAGCTCTGGAAGAAGCAGAGCGCCTTGGAGCAGGAAAGAGGCAAGTCCCTATGTTGCCATTTAGAACTTTCTCAGATCAGAATAGACGCATGTCTTACGGTCTAAAGTGTTTACCAATACAGACAATACTAGATCTCACAATATTTCTCTGTTTATAAACTATAGGACAGAATATGGGATTTACATGCTGATTTGCGGGTGCCAAAAGAAATATATAGGTCTCACAACACGTATGTTTAAACAAAGAATTCTTGAACATATGAGACTTATCCTGAAGAAAGATCAGATACACCCTGTGTCCAAACATTTTAGTGCATGCCAAGATGGGTCTCTTAACAATTTCAAATGTATTGCTATCGAACAGGTTCCAATACATTACAGAGGCGGAGATAGAGTTAATGTGCTCTACCGCAGAGAGGCTCACTGGATTTTCACGTTGGATACACTGATCCCTAAGGGGTTAAACACAGAGTGGGATCTGAAATATTTTCTTTAATACTATTGATTTTTTAGATTTCTACTATTTCTTGATCTCCCATATTAAGAGAACAATGTTATGAATAGTTAGTTGTTATATGTAATCTCATTTGATGATTTACTATTTTGATGCTGGTATTTTTAAGATGTGGATTTTTTAGATGTGGATTTTTTGTTTAACATCAACATTATATTATACCTCTTGTAATTTTCTTTTTCTGTATACAGTTCCCTTTGTATTCACTTTATCTCATTACACCATATAAGAGTATCCATTACATTTATGTTATATGTATTTTATTCTGTACAATATAGTGGGGTTTTTTCAACACCATTGTATTCTAACAATTCAGAAATGCTATAGAGCTCTTATCCAAGGAAGGATCGAGAGAAAAAGTTATCTCCACAAAGGCTCTGCAACTTTCCTCATACAGGCTGCCTACAGAGGGATGAAAGCTTATCAGCTTTACCTCCAGAATAAAGCAGTCTGTGTTCTTCAGTCGGTTTGAGGGTGCATCAACCAAGGAAGAAGTATGCAGATTTGAACCAATGTGTGTGATTACACTACAATCGTGCTACCGTGCCCACATGGTCTGAAACAGATTCCTTACTATGAAAGCAGTCGCTATAAAGATTGTCTGTTGCAAAGCTACTAAAAGCTCAAAACAGAGAGTCACAATGAAAAAATAAAGTAAATGATGTTGTGGACAACTGAGGTAGGTAGTGAGGGGGAATATAAACGTGGGTGTCAAAGATTGTTGCTTGTAGAGGTGACCTGGGATCAAAATTGAGCAATGTAGGAGTTCCAATGGACACCGCTACATGGGATGAATATAAACCAGAGAAAAAATATGTTACCTCTGTTAATCCCTGTTGTAGCACTCCATTGTCATTGCCTGGTTGTCCGGCCAGCAGCGTGGGCATCGTTGGCTCCAAATCTGCTGCGGTTCCTCTCGCCAACTCTGTGGAGCTCCCGAGTGCCGGTAGTGCATGTGAACACTTCCGGTCCGTCCGGTAAATGCTCCCCTCACTCCGTTAGGTCCACAGGAGTGCGATGGCAAACACAGACTCCCATAGGACACACATAGCTTTTTTATTAGATTGTATACACTTTTTACTTACACATAATTATTTTTTATTTTCAGGGATTTTCTACCTCCAGACACGTGGGACTGCCATGGGCACTTGCTTCGCACCTTCCCATGCGAATCTTTTCATGGGTTGGTGGGAAGCGACCCACGTGTTTGGAGATAGGAATCCTTTTCGACATCACATCCACTTTTACCGTCGCTTCATCAACGATCTTTTCATCATTTGGAGTGGTAGTGTTGAAGAGTTGAATTTGTTTATTGACTTCATCAATTTAAATACATTGAACTTGCACTTTACATCACAGTACCACTCCAACTTCATACACTAATTAGGTTTGAAACTTTATGTAGGTCTTGATCAACAGGTACATACGGATATTTTCCGTAAAGATAATGCGAAAAACACTTTATTGCATGCAAGCAGTGGACATATTCAGGGTCTTTTTAAAGGTATACCCTATGGGCAATTCATATGCCTAAGGAGGAATTGTTCCAACTTAGAAGATTTTCATTTGAGATCTATTGAATTAACTGACCGTTTCCTTGCTAGAGGATACAGGAAAGATATCTTACAAGAAGCATATCAAAATGCGCTTCAACAGAATAGAGATGATCTCATATGTAGATCTATAGACCAAATAACACAAGAAATCATAAAACAAAAGACAAATATGATGTTAATCGTTCAAATATAGATACTCCTTATTTTATCACAACATTCAGCAGACAAGCAGATGCTATCAGAAATATTGTGAATAAACACTGGTCCATTTTGACCGTAGACCCCCTACTAAGAAGTATTACCACAACCAGACCTAGGTTTGTTTTTCAGAGATCACAAACCATAGGTGAGTGACATGGTTGCATCAAGTGTAATAAAGAAAGATAGATTAATTATTAAAAAATAATTCTTTCCTAAATTAGTCGGGTGTTTTGCTTGCGGGAGATGCAATTTGCAAATATGTCTTACGGTCTAAAGTGTTTACCAATACAGACAATACTAGATCTCACAATATTTCTCTGTTTATAAACTGTAGGACAGAATATGGGATTTACATGCTGATTTGCGGGTGCCAAAAGAAATATATAGGTCTCACAACACGTATGTTTAAACAAAGAATTCTTGAACATATGAGACTTATCCTGAAGAAAGATCAGATACACCCTGTGTCCAAACATTTTAGTGTATGCCAAGATGGGTCTCTTAACAATTTCAAATGTATTGCTATCGAACAGGTTCCAATACATTACACAGGCGGAGATAGAGTTAATGTGCTCTACCGCAGAGAGGCTCACTGGATTTTCACGTTGGATACACTGATCCCTAAGGGGTTAAACACAGAGTGGGATCTGAAATATTTTCTTTAATACTATTGATTTTTTAGATTTCTACTATTTCTTGATCTCCCATATTAAGAGAACAATGTTATGAATAGTTAGTTGTTATATGTAATCTCATTTTATGATTTACTATTTTGATGCTGGTATTTTTAAGATGTGGATTTTTTAGATGTGGATTTTTTGTTTAACATCAACATTATATTATACCTCTTGTAATTTTCTTTTTCTGTATACAGTTCCCTTTGTATTCACTTTATCTCATTACACCATATAAGAGTATCCATTACATTTATGTTATATGTATTTTATTCTGTACAATATAGTGGGGGGTTTTCAACACCATTTATAGATTTGTACTGCTGAGGTTTTTGACCACAGATATTCAATAGTATTGAATTTATACAATCTATAAGAAATATATGCATATAGCTTTTTGTATTTTATCAAGATCTTTGACTTTTATGATGCTTTCTATCATATGTATGTGATATCGTGATTGCAATTAAGGTACTTATAACCAGTGTTCGACAAACCTATACATTTGCTCGCCCCGGGCGAGTGGATTTAACCCCCGGGCGAGTAAATATTGGCCCAAGCAGCACACGTTTGGTACTAGGTGGCGAGTAGATTTTTTTGTGTGGCGAGTAGATTTTTTGGTGATTTGTCAACCACTGCTTATAACTAATGATTATCCATTCCAGCTACATTTCATTTGCACAGGAGGGGCTATATTAAGGAGCTTAACTCACAGTCCCAACTATCCCCCTTGAGAAAGGGCTCTTAGAGCCTGAAACGCATAGGAGTTTGTGTTTTTTTGTATTTTGTTTGTCCTTTTTTTTTTTTTTTTTTTTTTTTTTTTCAATTTATTTTTATTGTTTTAGAGAGACATAACAAATATATTGTCCATACAACAAAGAGCATTAACAGTTCGTCATCTGAAATAAAATAATTGATATAACACGCGTCTCTCATGAGCTTAACAAAGGATAGAGAAGAACGTAGAAAAGAAGAAAAAGAAGGGTGGGAGGGGTGGAAGGGGGGGGGGGGTAGGACGAGCCCATTTGTCTGGTATTTCTGTATTTATTTATATAAATGATATATATTTATATATATTTCCCTAGTTTCCTGGCCATATTTCCCAAATTTTGTGAAATTTGTCAGTTTTCTGGTTCAACTGTGCTGTGAGGAGCTCCATCATCTTTATTTCCCTTAGTCTCCGTAAGACAGTCTGCCTAGAAGGCGCATTCACCTTTTTCCAGTCAGCCGCAATAGCACAGCGGGCAGCTGTCAGTACATGAGTGATCATCTTACTTTCTGCCGTTCCTAATTCATCTATTGGTTTGGCCAGCACCATGGTCAGCGGTTCCACCTCAACCTCCACCCCCAAGTACTCTCTGATCAATCTTTGTATCATGACCCAGAATATCTGAATTTTTGGGCAACTCCACCAAATATGAACCATATCTCCTTTTTGCCCGCATCCCCTCCAGCACAAATCCGGGAACCCGGGGAAGATCTTAGCCAGCCTACTCGGGGTTAGGTACCAATGAAATAGAATTTTATAAATATTCTCTTTGATAGTGGTACAGATTGACGTTTTTGCAGCTACCTCCCAAATGTCCTCCCAGTCTTCTCTATCGATCTCTGTATTCAAATCTTCTGCCCATTTGATCATATAGCTATGTTGGGAACAACCCGCTGATCGCGCCAGACCCAGATATATCTCCGAAATCAGTCCTTTACAGTAATATCCTTTCCTACACAGTCTTTCAAAATTTGTTAAATCTTTGAATGCCGAATCTTTGGAGACTGATTGCAGGTAATGCTTAATTTGGAGGTAACCAAACACTGGTATATTTATGATTTTGTGTTTCTTCTCCAGCGCTTGGAGTGGTAGAATTATACCGTTATCTACAAAGTCGTCAGCTACCATCAACTTTAACGTCTTAAATTTATTGAGTCTCTGTGGAAGCCAGCCTGGGGAGAATTCAGGGTTATAGAATATAGGGGTTAGTAGTGTTGGACTGGCTGTCAGACCATATTTATTTTTATTTCTAGACCATATCCGCCATGTACATTTCATTGCTCCCAGTTTTAATGTTTCCAAGAAGGTCTCTCCTCCCCTCTCGGTCCACATAGCAGCCGGGAGAGAGAGAGGTCTTGTATAAGTAGACTCAAGTCCCACCCAGCAACTGGTGGCTGGATCATTGTTCCAAATTATTGCTTGTTTGAGTTGGGCCGCCAAATAGTATTTAATGATATCCGGGACTGCCAAGCCTCCGCAATCTTTTGGTGCTAGCATAATAGATCTAGCTACCCTGGGTCTTTTATTTTGCCAGATAAATTGGAAAATTCTGTTTTGTATGTTTTTAAGCTCCGGCATTGGAATATCTATAGGAAGAGTCTGGAAATAATACAGGAGTCTTGGTAGGATATTCATTTTGATTGTGGCTATTCTTCCTAACCAAGATATCTGGTATTCGTTCCAGCTCTGGAGGTCATTTTTTAGCCTCTCAAATAATGGTGGATAGTTATGTTTGTATAGTGTATTATACTCCCTTGTTATTTGGATTCCTAAGTATTTGATCTTTGTGGAGTTCCACTTATATTTAAAATTTGCGTGTAATAATTTGATTTCAGAATCCGATAGGGTTAGGTTCAATGCTTCCGACTTATCCATGTTGATTTTATATCCCGATATTTTGCTAAATTTATCTAGTTGTGAATGTAAATTCGGGAGTGAAATCAAGGGGTTGGCTATAGTTAGGATAATGTCGTCGGCAAATAGGGATATTTTGTAGTTTGTCTCTCCTATTACAATTCCATTTATGTTTTTTTCGTCTCTAATTGTTGCTGCCAAGGGTTCAATAGAGAGAGCAAACAGAAGCGGAGACAAGGGACATCCCTGTCGAGTACCATTCTTTATGTTTATAGGGTTTGAGTCTCCTCCTGGGAGTTTCACTATAGCCGTGGGAGATCTGTATAGGGCTCTTACACCTTCTAGATATGGGCCCTGAAATCCATATTTAAGTAGGGTTTGGTCTAGGAAATCCCACCTAATCCTGTCGAATGCTTTTTCCGCATCCAAGCTCAACAGGATGGCCTTTGTGGATGAGAGATGTACATGGTCGATTATATCTATAATTTTTCTAGTATTGTCTGAGGCCTGTCTGCCGGAAATAAACCCGACTTGATCTATATGTATCAGGCTTGGGAGTATGGGGGTCAATCTATTTGCCAGAATTTTGCTGAACAGTTTTAGATCCGAATTAAGGAGGGCTATGGGACGATAGTTACCACACTGTAGTGGGTCTCTCCCCTCCTTTGGTATGATTGCTAAATTAGCTTTAGACATAGATGGTGGGATGACTGTTCCTTCCAGAAACGCATTAAACATATCGAGTAGATACGGGGCCAGGACCGCCTTAAATTTTTTGTAGTATTGATTGGAGAATCCATCTGGGCCTGGCGTTTTGTTGGGTTTTAATTGGGCAATTGCATCTATCAATTCTTCTAGAGAGATTTCTTTATTTAGGTCTGAGAGGTTACTTTCCGAAAGTGTCGGAAGTTTACACGCCTCCAAGTATGTATAGATAGCCTCTGCATCTGATGATTTATTTTTGGGAAAATTTAGGTTATATAGTTTGTTATAATAGTCCGAAAATTCGTTCGCTATTTGCGTCTCACAATGTGTCTTCGTACCTGATTTTGTCAAAATAGCTGTTATTTGGGATTTAGCTCTCATACCGCGCAATTTGGAAGCGAGTAATCGGTCGGCTTTATTACCTTTATCATAATATTTTTGTTTGGTCCACCGTAACGCCCTCTCCACTTCATCCATTTGGGTCTGCTTAAGTTCAGATCTAGTTTTATCTAGCAATTTGAATAGATTTTTCGAGGGATTAGTTTTATGTTTCTGCTCCAAAAGTTGGACTTTCTCCACTAGCTCATTATAGAGTTTTTGCTTTATTTTTTTCTTATGTGATGCTATGGAGATGATATTCCCTCTGATTGTCGCCTTATGGGCTTCCCATAACATTGCTGGTGACTCTACAGAGCCCTTATTCAGCGTGAAGTATTCTCTGAGTTTTTGTTTAATCTCTATTTCTACATCTACTTGGTTTAACAGAGAATCATTCAGTTTCCAATTATATTGGTTAGTTCTATAGAAGGGGAGGGAGAGTGTCAGCGAGACCGGGGCGTGATCCGACCAAGATATTGATCCTATGTCTGACTGGGAGGTTGCCTGGAAGATGTCTTTAGTACCCAGAAAATAATCAATCCTTGAGTAGGTTTGGTGTGGGGGAGAGAAATAGGAGTAGTCCCTCTGCCCCTGGTGCTGGGCCCTCCAAATGTCTGTCAGGGAGAACTCCTTCATTATCTGTCTAAATTCTCTGGCATTCTTTTCCGTGACACGGGGATGTGGAGTCCCTGAGGGATTTGTTCTATCTAGTTCCGGCATTGCTATCATATTTAAATCTCCTGCTAATAACAATGTAGTTCGAGTTTGGGGGTTGATAAGGTCACATAGATCTCTTAAGAATTTGGGTTGGCCTTCGTTTGGGGCATAAATGTTAACAAGAGTGACATCCACTCCCGACAGTGTACCTTGGAGAATAATGTATCTCCCTTCTGGGTCAGCATTCTCTTGTTTTAACAAGAATTTGACCGTATGCTTAAATAAGACTGCTACCCCTCTTTTTTTTGTGGGGCATGACGCATAGTACGCCTGTGGGTAAACCCTCTGGAAAGTGTTTGGGGGGGTCGTAGTATTGAAATGCGTTTCCTGTAAAAACAGTATGTCGCCTTTTGTTTTTTTGAACTCTTGGAGGGCAAGTTTTCTTTTAATGTTTGAATTTAACCCTCTAACATTTAAGGATATTAATTTAAGTGTTGTTTTAAGAGACATTTATGGTATTGGCATGTGTATTGCGTCTTACCTTTCCCTCCATTTTCCCACGATGGAGGGGGGACTTGCCTTCGGAGCTCCTCTTGTGATCAGCGTAGTTGCTTTGTGTAATCTCAATGTCTTGTCTTTCCTTTCGGCTCAGCTGGGTTTTGTCTCTGTTTAGTGTGGGCTGGGGGAGGTAGGTAGGGAATAATGGGGGGGTGATAGAAAGGAAGAAAAAGAAAAAGAGAATGAGTGGGCGATATGTACGCCCCGTCATGGGTACCCCCATCACTCTAAGGATGGGGGAGTGTAGGGCATAGTGCCCCTTGAGAACCTCTCGGGACGCTCCGTCCATGGACACACCCGGATACACCCCGGACCCCCTGTGATTAGTCATGTGGTCATCTGGACTTAGTTAAAAGGCAAATACATTAACAAGAAAATGGACCTAGTTAAAAGGCAAATACATTAACAAGAAAATGTATAACAAGTTAACTGCATCTTCTTGGAGCTCCACATGTCAGCAGGCCAGGCAAGTGCTCCTCTTATGTGTACTGCGGATGAGATGAGTGGGGGGGATTCCCTACTCCTCCTCTGCTGGGGCCCTCTGTGTGGCGATCCTTTGTGATGCTCGCTGTGGTCTTGACTGCTGGTGTTGGCGCTCTGTATCCTCCGCATCTCCAGCGTCATCCTCTTCTCCAGCTTGCGTCAGACCCAGGCCTCGTAGGAACCGCGTGCAGTCCTCAGGATAGGAGAGCGTATGGAATTTGCCTCCCTTATTTACCACAATTTTAAAGGGAAAACCCCAGCGATATTTTACGTTGTTGTCTTTTAGTTTTTGAGTCAAAGGCTTTAGCTCTCTCCGTCTGTCAATGGTTTTTTTTGAGAGGTCACTGTATATTTCAATTTTAGTGTTCTGAAACTGCACTGTGCCCCTCTCCCTGCTGGCCTTCAGGATCGCCTCCTTTGTCAGGTAGTGGTGCAATTTAACTATGACATCTCTTGTTCTTCTGGGATCTGCAGACCTTGGCCCCAAAGCTCTGTGGGCACGGTCCATCTCCATCTTGTCGAGAGTAAGGCCTGGGACCAAATCCTTAAACAGATCTAGCAGATATGGGCGAAGCAGGTCCGTGTCAACCGTCTCTGGGATATATCTGATCCGAACGTTTTGTCTGCGGTCGCGGTTCTCCTGTTCTTCCGCTTGTTCATTGAGTGCCCGTATTTCGAACTGCATTCTGTTAATTTCATCTTCTACAGATGATTGGGCATGTTCCAGATTGTCCATTTTATTTTTAATAGTGTCTGTGCGTTGTGAGAGGCGATTCATGTCAGTTTGCAGGGTATGCACTGCTTTAGAGAGATCGTCCTGGAAGCCTTGTCTCATCCTGGTAAACAAGTCTTCAAGATATGCCTTATTTATTTCCCTATTCACACCTTCATTGTCAGTCGCACCGCTAGGCCCTTCCCGCGAGTTTGATGCGTCTCCATCTTGGAGTAGGCCACAGTTCCCTGCGGGTCTCTGACTTGTCGGGAAGTAGCTAGAGACGCTTTGCTGCGCCTGTTTCTTCGAGCGATTAGCCATATCTTGTGTGCTTCTCCTATTATTTACTTATATTACTTATATTTATATTTCAGGAGCGTTTTGGGGTCCAGTAACCTCTATTATGTTATATTAGACTTCAGGGGGTCAGGAGCTCTCCATCTATGTATCCATGTGCGGCATCGTTACCGGAAGTCCTCCTATATTGTATTTTTTAATTCTTTGCTTTGGGGTTTCATGTCTGTTTGTTGTGGACATTTGACAGGGGGGGGGGGGGGGATCCACCTGGCCAGTATTGGTATTGTTCTTAGATGGGTCAGATAATTTTATTTTATGTGTTTGTGTGCTTGTGTACTTATTTTTCTTTTTCCCTTTTTTTTTTTTTTTAAAAGTCTTTGTTTATTAGTTTGACTGAGTGCAGGGTTCCTTTAATTTTGTCCAGCGGCCATTTTGGAAATTTTTACTGTAGGGACACTGAGGTTGCAGTTCTCCTGAGCACTTGTCATTCACTCTCTAGGTGCAGGTGAGTCTCTCTTGCTCTCTGGGCACTTTTTTGCTTCTTTCTTTTGCCTCTCCCAGTCGTCAGCCCTTTCTTCTTAACCGCCGAATTTCAGCTGCAGTTTCAGCAGTTTCAGCAGTCCCGCGCGGCTCCAGCGGCCATCTTAGTTAATGTCGGGCACAGAGGGAGATGAGGGAGTTTATTTATTTATTTAATTGTTACTGGGTTACAGGGTCTAGCGGCTCTGCAGCGATATATACGGGCAGGAAAGTACAGGGGTGGGGAAAGGATCCACTCACTCTGTCTCCACCAAGCCCTTCTCTTCAACCGCTGAAATTCAAAAGTCCCGCGCGGTTCCGGTCGCCATCTTGTTAGTGTCAGGCGCAGAGGGAGATGAGGGAGATAAGCCTCCAGCTGTCGAGGAATCCCAGCAGCTCCCCGTTTTTATTTATTTATTTATTACTTTGTTAGGCAGCAGTTTGTACGGGCAGCAAAGTACAGTAAAGTACAGGGGAAAGACAGACTCACTCTCTCCGCTGAGCCTCTCCCCACCTCTCCTCAGCAGCTGTTCTCCATCTGGGCCCGTCTTCTTCAATATCTGTTTACAAGACCTCAGCTCCAATTCGTGAGAAACCGGGTCCCACCGATCAAAGAGGGCTTCTTCCCCTAGCAAATCTGGCCTCCGTGCAGTTATTTCTCAATTTATTTTTTTCCACTTTTTCCCCCTTATTTAGTCCTTTGGGACGGAGCTCTGCTGCAGTACGTCTCTCTCCTGTGGTGTCTTGGCCACCTGTCTTTGTCCTTTGTCCTTTGTCCTTTGTCCTGTGTTTGTCCTTTTTTAATTTTTATGTAGTTCAATAAACGTTTTTAATCTTTGACATCTGGTGAGCTGAGGGTGCTTTTTGGACGCTGCAGTCCTTTGCCAATCCACATTTCTTACCTGCTATAAAGATTCAGTCTGTGAATAGAATGAGACAAACAGATCTGCTATCTCACGCTGAGAAGGGTTTCACTGTTTGTCCAGTGGTGATTTTATCTGAATAAATTTACGCACCGTGAAAGAGAAGCCCAAGACTACAAGTCTGCTGACTGCCAAGGAAAGATGCAACGGGGCACATTCAGAGTTGATGAGAACTCCGTCAATGTTGAGGTGTTGGAGATTAATGGTACTGAGTAAGATGCAGATTATCACGCTAGTGACAGGGAAGAGGAAATCGCACGACGCGTTGTGAAGCCTGTAAAAAAGGGTTGGAGAAATGGCGAGGTGAGCTTGAACAAGAAGTCCTCCGCAGGCCTGAAGAAGCTTAGCACATCATGGTGAAAGACACTTGAAGAGACACTGTTTGAATACACAGGCTACAAGGACTTTGTCACCAGTGTCTTTTTCAACCACGACTACTTATTGGGTCACGAACTGATAATGAGGTAGGAAGCCTCTGTACTTCACCTCCTGAGTACCCGATAATTGCCCCAAAGGGGAAATCAAGAATTATTGGTAAGAGTGAAAATTGTCTTGAGAAAAGACATTGAAGTAAGGAGGTTTAGAGTTGTAATGTTCAAAGATTGGAAAGCAGAAGCGACAACGTTCAACGCTGGCCTTGAACAGTTCCAATTCTCACCGCTCTTTGCCGCGACATAAAAGTAAAGAGAATCAGATCAACGGGTTTCGCTGGAAGACTAGAAAACAGTCCTATACAGTAGTGTCAAAGACACAGAATTAAAACAGCGTTCAAGTACTTTCTTGACTGGAAGTCAAAGAAGAAACAAAGGAAGAAATTGAAGTCGGAATTCTCCGACAGGGACATTGATGTGTTTCAAGAGCTGTCGCCCCAAAACAGCACACATCTCAATGTCTAATGGCGACTATAGGTCTTCGCATCTCCTGAAAAGGATTACCTTAAGGGGCTCAGATTGAGGATGCGCCTGAAGATAGGGTACAGTAGTGGGTGTGAAGGGTTCACTTTCTCACTATGAGGCAGGCAGATCACATCCTAGATGTATGCTGTGCTAGGATGTGGACAATTGGCTCCTGAGCAGGGCTTTAAAAGGCAGGAAGTTGCTCCCTGTCAGTGCTACCTGTTACAGAACATGCAAAGACAGGTCAAGAGGCTATGGGGACTGCCAAGAAGGGTGTACCTGGGAGCTGCAGGACTCTGCAACCATGAACGAGGTTAGCCAGGAGGAGGTCAAGCCACCCAGAGGATGTGCCTGGCACAGGAGATGGACTTACCTCAGGAGCCTAAAGCAAGGACAATTTAGTCTGCTTTTGTTGCACTGTCTGTGAATCATCAAGCTGTCCAGGATAGTTAGGGGCAAGATGTGTACTGTGTTAGTGCTTAGAAAGGAGATAGGCATTTTGTTTTATTGTTGTTTTTTTGGGCCTTTAAGAATAAACAGATTGTTATGCTTCCTGCCTTCAATGTGAGAGCAAAGATCCTGCAACGTGGCCAAGTTGTCACAATATAAATACTAATATATTTTTGGGGTGTGCAGGACATAGTCGCTTTTTCTTTTTCTAGTATTCATATCAAAGACAGGAGCAAAACCCCCAGACCATATCAGACTCAACAACTTTGTAAGAGAGTTTATAGTGGCACTCTAATGCTTAAGAATACTTAATATGGTTAATCCTGGTGCTTAACTCCACCTTTGGTTCAGTGTTCCAGTTCTGGGTCCCAGTAAAATACCAAAGAAGTAAAGAAGGGGAGACACAGGCAAAAGTTGTTGCAAAAATTGCTTCTGTATGTAAATGATATCAGGAGCAGGTATACAGTGGTAACATTTCGGGTCGCATCCTCTTCCTCAGGCAAGCCCATCCAACAACTTTGGTGGGGGCTGGATTCCATAGTGAAACTGGATCTAAAGGTCCATGCCACCACCAGACTGCTTCGGCTCCTCCACCAATTCCATTCATAAGCAGCAAGGGTTTATGGGAGTTGTACTTCTGTTGTAGATGTAATACTAGGATGTTAGAGATTGAAGTGGCACATGCAATGTGTATGTGTTTGAGGAACTTTGTGTGTTTGATAGAGGGCTTGCATGTGTGTGTTACATGGAGATCTGTGTGTGAGTTTTGTGTGTGTTTAGATGAGGGGGACATTGTGTGTGTGTGTGTCTCTGTGTATGTGCTTAATAAGAGTCTGAGTGTGTTTGGGGGAAGGGGTCGTTGTGTTTATGTAGTCTGTGCTTATGCTGATTGCTGTGTCTGGATATTTGTGTGTATGTGTTGGATGATACAGGAGGCAGTGTGTGTTTAGCTGGGATGCAGCACCTACAGTAGCAAACACAACATACTTGAAAATGAGAGGTAACTCTCAATGTATTACTTCCTGGTAAAATATTTTTATAAACAGATCCTGTGCTAAATGGAGTGTTTTTGTTAATTTCAACCATCTCTAACATACTCACAGCCAAGAGGTCGCTGACAGTCTCTGCAAAGCCGACAACATACATAGCAACAGCCACTGCATTGGCAAATGCAAAAATTAGGCCAATGGAGCCTCCAAACTCGGGGCCCAGGCTGCGGGAGATTAGATAATAGGCACCACCTGGGGAGAGACCACAAATCAGAGGAGGAATGTCACACCCAGAGCTCACAGTCTATCTGGAACACACGGAACAGGGACCATGTAGCAAGGACATGTTAGGAGTTAAAAGGATTATACAGTATAGAGCAGTAGGAAGAGTTAAGGATTAGTTATATGGAGGGGTAATGAGGGTGTTAATTAGGGTGCAACCAGTGCTGAAAGTAGGCCGGTATGGTCCAGTACGCAATATCAGTAAAACAAAAAGTAGTTGTACTACATACCGGTATGAATTATTAGGGGATTTAGAAAAATAACCGCTCTCTCTGTGCCTTTCTCCGTGTCTGCCTCTCTCTCAGTGCCCCCCTGCCGGCTCGGTCAGTGACATGGATGTCCTAATATAGATATGTCCATATATGGATATGCCCATATAAGGGCATCCTACATCACTGACGGCAATGGGGAGATACACAGAGGGGCCGGGAGATAGAGAGAGAGCAGGGATAGAGGTAGTCAGAAGCAGCGCCTCTGACGGGCTGCGGGGGGCCTGGGTGGAGGACAGGCCTAATTTCTGCTTCTGGCTACCAGGCCTCTGCCCCAGGTCTCCCCAGCTGCTGTGGGCCTCTCTCCTGACTCCCTCTCCCTCCGGGGCCTAACTTCCCGAAGCTAAGTGTGTGTGTCTATTATTGTTTGCATTTTGTGGAGGGGTATTATGTGTATTGTGGGATTGTTATATTGTGGATATTGTGGGGGGGGGGTATTTTACTGTGAGGGGGTATTGTGTGCCTAATGGGGGGGGTATTATATTGTGGGGGTATAATTATACTGTGACTATTGTTGGGGGTATATTATTGTGGGGTGTATTATTGTGGAGGAGTAATTATGGAGGGTAATTATTGTGGGGGGGGTATTGTGATGGGGGTTGACACGGGCCCTTTCCGCTGTCTAAAAGGCTTAAAAAATAAAGCGTCTTTAGCTGGTGAGTCCAGCAGGAAGATGGTTCATTTGGCTACGCTTATAGTACCGGCGACGGCGACGTCAGGCTATGGTCGCTGGAGAAATCAAATTGAGATGACTTCCAGCAATCGCGACCAAGCTGTCGCTCCGTCGCGTCACGCATACTAGAAGCGCATGCAACAGCGGCAATGCATTTGTTTTCACGCGATGTCGCTGTCGCCGGCACTATAAGCTCAGACTTAAATGCCTGCTGCAGAGACTGCAGGGAATCTCTAGCACACAGAGAGAGACTCTGTTCCAGGCAACACTGGTCCCTGGAACCCGACATAGGGATCACCCCACAGACCCTGGACTGACGTGGAGAGCACCCTGCCTACAGGTACCTCTCTTTGGACTTGCGTCAAAGGTTGGTAAGAGGTCTAGCCTTCCAGCCCTAAGATATGGACTGCTGAAGTGTTAGTCAGTCCCCTACATGGTGTGTTAGGCCTGGTTGTTATTTTCTGCTCTAAACTTACTGATACAAAGCTGTTTTCTGTTTAAAGCTGCTGGCTAATAAAGCCTACGCTTATTTTCCCCTAAAAATTCTCTCCAGTATTTTACCCTCTGTGCACATCTCCTACAGGGGTATTGTGGGGGGAGGGTATTATATTGTAGGGGTATTATTATATTATGTGTAATGTGATGGGGGAATTGTATGGATATCGGGGGGGGGGAGGTTGTGTGGAATTGTGTGGGGGGGGGGGGGAATGAGGGGGAGGGGGAATGAGGGGGAGGAGAGATGAGGGAGGTCATTGAGTGATTGCAGGGGGGCAGGTGGGAGAGTGAGAGAGGGGGGGGAGTGAGAGAAAGAGGGGAGAAGAGTGAGAGAAGAGGGGGAGAGAAATACAAGGGGGTGAAAGCGAGGAGATGTGAAAGAGGGGGTAAGGGGTGGCTCGCAAGACCGCTGACAAGGAGGGGGGGGGGGAGCCTGCTGGAAACTCCAGTCCATGGTCCTGGGAAAGCTGTTGGCTGCCCTGATGAGACACCCAAGTCCCCACCTCCAATGTTTTAAATGCCTGAGCGAATACCTGTAAGAATACAAATCTACTTTCATCACTGGTTGTAACTGTGGTGAAACATCTAGAGTAGGCTAAAACCACTAGCCTCTGGAAATCTAAATGACAAAAAATATACAGTGTAAAGGAGAGAGCGACAGAGTTCATAAGCTTGTGTAAACAATCTCAGTTCAGCAATCAATTTAAAGCAAATTGTATTTATGCTGCATGGACCATCATCATTTCACATGCCCAAAGCCTTGAAGCAGTGATGGGTTCAGTATTCGTTATGGAAACCACAAATGGAAATTACCTCCTCTCACAAAGCCGTTTGTTGCAATCGCTGATGTGGATAACCCTGTTATAAATGTCACCACGGTGGCCATTAGGATAATCAAAACTGTTAGACCTACAGCAAAAAAAGAGGGGGCTACATGTCAAAAAGATTAACCCTGTCACAAGCATTGTAAAACAGAGCAAATAACTATAAGTGGGGTTATATGGAGCAATAGGACAATTTATAGGGAGTAGTTATATGGAGCAAGAAGAGGAGTTATACGGAGTGGTTATAAAAACCGATAGAAGAGGTTAATGGAGCGAGGTTAAATAGAGCAATAGTAGGAGTTAAAGGGAGCAGTTATATGGAGCAATAGGAGGATTTATAGGGAGCGGTTTTAGGAAACAATAAGAGGAGCAATGGTAGGAAGTAATAGGATGCGGTATAGGGATTGGTTATATGGAGCAATAGGATGAGCTGTAGGGAACAGTTAGGAAGAGCTGTAGGAGATGTTATTGAGAGAGGTTATAGAGAGCGGATAAAAAAAGAGCAACAGGAGGAGTTAGAGAGCTTTTGTTTGGAGTAATATGAGCAGGCCCGCCGACAGGGGGGGGGAGGAGCCGGGACAAGTGTCCCAGGCCCGGTGGCTGCGAAGGGCACGGCCGGCGGGTGCTGCAAGTTGGCCTCTGGCCGGGCCCAACTTCTTTGCCTGGCAGCCGGTGCTCTCTTAGCCGCCGGGCTCCCCTCAGCTGCGGGCCTACCGCACTGACAATGACACGTGCCTCTGACTCGGCGCGTGCCAGAAGCTGGGCCCAGACCAGCTTCCGGTGCACACTGACATGAGAAACCTGGCACGCACGAGAGTCAGAGGTTCGGCATGGGACAGTGTCAGTGTCAGTGAGGGAGGCCCACAGATGGGGCAAGGCCAGACCATCTCCAAGGTAGGCAAGTCTGTATTTTTTTTCTTTATTTGGGGATGTTTTGGTTTTCTGTATTTTTGGGGGGGATGGGGGTTTAAATGTAATGTATTTGGAGGGTGTTCTGTCCCAAGCTCAATGTGGCAAGGGAGTAGAGGCAGGCAGCTTAATTCATTCCCTGTTGATGCACACAGAGTCCTTCTTTATCTTCTGTAAAGTTTGTTGTAATACAACACTAACAAAAAAGGGGGGGGAGACTTGGAAGGTAGCAATATCTTCTGTAAAGTTTGTTGTAATACAACACTAACAAAAAAGGGGGGGAGACTTGGAAGGTAGCAAATATCAGGGAAAGGTCAATTACATTAACTTTACCAGGGGATACGTAAGGTGATGGCTCATGATGGCTGCTGGCTGAAAGAGGACGGGGATATGACCTCACATGCAGGAAATATAGCAGGGAAAAACCAACAGCCAGGGGTCCGGGAAGAAACCAAAATCAGAGCCAGTGCAGCAGTTGCTAGGCAACAGGCAGACGGGGAGATACAAAATAGCAACTAGGGCTAAGGGAACTACAGTATGGGAAAGGGAAACCCCATACAGGGAACAGGACAGAAGGGCTTGCATGTATTTGGGGGGTGCAGGGCTGCCAAAAGGGGGGTGTCTGCCAGGGTTCGTGTCCCGGGTCCGCTGGCTGGGGGGGCCAGGCCAGCGCTGCACAGTTCCCCCGACCTCTAGCCAGGCTCTGCTGCTGGTCGCGGCCGGGCCCCGACTCTCAGCTGCCTATAAGCCTCTTCCTTTCTCTGCCCCACACCGCCGAGCTTCTACTGCCGGCGCGACGGGGCTCAGAGAGAGGTAGTGCTGGGGGGAGAGAGGTACTGCTGGGGAGAGAGAGGCACTGCAGGGGAGAGAGAGAGAGTGCTGGGGTGGGAGAGGGAGAGATTGGAGGAGAGATAAAAAGACTGTGTGTGTGTGTGTGTGTGTGTTTTATCCAACTGGGGGGGTATGGGAGGAGAGACAGTGGGTGGGAGAGAGAAACACACAGGGAGGGTGGAGGGAGATAATGGGGGAGAGAAACTGGGGAAGAGGTAGGGAGGGATGGAGAGAGATGGGGAGATAGAGAAACTGGGGGAGGGGAAGACAGAGAGTGGGAGGATAAAGAGGGAGATACTGGGCGGAGGGAGAGGGAGAGAAAGAGACTGGTGGGGTGGGGATAGAGATAAGGGGTTGGGAGAAAGACAGGGGGACAGGGAGACGGAGCCAGAGGGGGAGAGAAAAAGAATGGGGGAGGGAGAGAGAGAGATTAGGGAGAGAGAGAGACTATGGAGAAAAAGACTGGGGGCAGAGAGAGAGAGGGAGACTGGGGGGGAGAGAGAGGGAGACTGAGGGGAAAAGAGAGATATAGACAGACCATGTGTGTGTTTTATCCAATTGAGGGGGTGGGGAGAGAGACACATTGGGGGGGGAGGTGGAGAGAGAAAGATACAGGGGGAGAGAAATTGGGGGAGAGGTAGGAAGGGATGGAGATTGACACTGGCGAAGGAGAGTGTCTGCGGGGAGGGCGAAAGAGACTGGGGGAGAGGAAGGGAGGGATGGAGAGAGACACTGGGGGAGAGAGAAACTGGGGGAGGGAAAGAGAGAGACAGGGGGAAGGGGAAGAGAGAAAGACTGGGGCTAGGAGAGAGTGAGAGTGAGAGACTGGGGGAAGGGGAGAGAGATAATTAATAATACAGCATAAATGGGGAATCCATTAGATAATTACCATTATAATATTTATTTTTACATGATGTAATTTGTTTTATATAAAAAAAATTATTGTGTCCCGGTTTTTACTTTTTAAAATCTGGTCACCCTACCTTAGTTTTAGTTTGAAATAAGTTTAGTTTATATACAAGGGCCCAGATCCACAGAGGTCTGTTAAATCAGTGTTAATAATGAGATGTTATCAAAATCCCCAACAGGCGTTATTTCCCCTGAGGTTAACGTATATACACAAAGCCCTGTGCCGAAGAGCGGAAACACAGAGGTAAAATATCTGGTTCAAGTAAAATATAAATAAAAAAAACAAGCAGGATGTACAGTAAAGCTGCTTTCAATTGTTTTCAAAAGGTTTTTGGAGGGGGTTGCACTTTTAGGGCAATATTTAGTAAGCAGTTCTATTCCATAAAACAGCTTCCTGCCATATTAGACACCTTATGGCTCAATCACTTGAATGGGCTACAAGGTGTCTTCTGGGGTCGCACGAAGTCTTACGGCATAGCACCTCTTAGTAAATATGGGCCATAATGTAATAGTGTGCCATCTTGTAGCTTAATACACAGATGTCTACCAATTCTTCCTCCTGTCTGATAGAACATAAGCTGCCTGTGTAGTCCAACTCCAGCAAACGCCGCAGGATCGATCCGGCCGTGGAGAGAGGAGCATTGGAGCTGTCAGTGCAGACCGGGAGAAAGAATCACGACTGCGGCGTTTGCTGGAGTGGGACTTTATTTCTGTTATCGTGCGCACCTATGGCGGATGTCTGTAAGTGTTTTTAACCGTTTATTATTATGTCATTAAATTACAGGGTACACTATCTGTTGTGCTCTTTCCTTCTTTTGTTTTTCTGTAGTTTTGTTCGGGACCCAAGGGTTGGATCCAGTGAAGGGAGCAGCAACACTTACCTGCTTTTGGTGACTGACATTGGACTGTTTTTTTTTATATATTTTTTATTTATTGGATATTTCTAAGGACTCCTTTTTGATGCAGAATATATATATATATATATATATATATATATATATATATATATATATATATATATATATATATATGCATTGTTACTACTAGGTATCTGAGCGTTAGCTATTTCACTGTATCTGCATAGGATTATTTATTCTTCTGCAGGTATTTCACTTGGTGTTCTATAGCCATTTTTTGTTGAAATTTTTTAATATTTAGAACATAAGCTGGTTAGACAGTATCTGGAAGCTCAGACACATTATGGAAAGTAGCATGGTCTCACCTATACCAGCGTGGCCCACTATCCAGGACATCCTCATGAAAAGCATGACCCCCCAGATATTCAGCAAACATCTCACCTGTATGGACAGATCACTTAAATGAGAAACAGTTCATTCACAGCATTACTGTATGTCAAGATATCATTATGGGAGATCTCTAAAGTGTTCAAAGTCTGGGAGTGATACAGTACGTGGACCTAGCAAGTTTCACTTGTTGGATGTCTCACTCACTGGATGGCAGTCTTACTCTTTTGAAGTGAGTATTACTCATAGTAAAGACAGTGTTATTCACTGGACGACAGTTGTATACCATATGTATCACTCATTGGAAGGCAGTCTCACTCATCTGGAGTGTCTCATTAATTTAGGAACACTAACTCACTTACTGAAAGTCTCACTCATTGGAAGGTAGTTTTACTCATTTGTAGTATCACTTATTGGAAAGCTGTCTCGCTCATTTCAAACGCAGTCTCACTTACTGAACATTTCACTCAGTGGAAGACAGTCTCACCCACGAGGAAGGGGGCAGTCTCACACATTTGGAATGCAGTCTCTCACTCATGTAAGAAGGCAGTCTCGCTTACTGAAAGTGTTACTACTGTAACTGGAAGTCAGTCTGACTCATTGGAAGGCAGTTTCAATTACCGAAAGTCTAACTCTCTAGAAGTCAGTATCACTAATTGGAAGATAGTCTCACTCATTTGGAAAGGCAGTCTCAGTTGTTTGAGAAAGTGGTCCCACTTATTTTAGGATCAAGCATTAACAAAAAGGTCTATGTATTAAGTCAATATTGTAGCTAACTTGATGCAGTGTAGTGCTTAATGTCATACCATTCCGTACTATCTTCAAGGCTTTGGTAACTTACCAAGACCCCCTTTATCCACCCAAATTTAACTGGTCCGCTGGAGTTCACCACTGGCCAGACCACTTCATTTTCTGCGACGCTGCCTCCTCCATTGGTAAACTCATGAAATGGCTCCTAATGTCACAAATGATGCTGTTATAAAATATTGCAGTAAGCAGAAAAGCAAGGGCAGATGTAAAGCTACAACTATCTCTTTCCTCTACTTGACTGTGCAAAGGTTAAAGTGTACTTGTAGCAGTGACATGTTTATGGGGTAAGTCTATCATTGGATAAATGTGTACTAATGGCAGTGACATGTTTAAGGGGTAACATCTGAGTGATTAATGTCCTTTTTACAAATATCTGATACCTAGTTTTTGTTTAATTTTATTAACTTGGTTTTAAGTTATTTAAACAAGGGTTGGTGGGGATTACAGAAACAAAAAATAAGGGGTAATAATTGCTTTTTGGTTGATCACAGCACAGGTAAATCAATTTCTATAGGCAGCATGTGACAGAAAGCAAAGCTCCCAGGATATAAAAGGAAACAAAAAAGAAAAAATATACTGCGATATATCAAGGCTAAAGCTTGTATGTGGATCAAAAATAGGGAAGATCCCACTCACGTGGTGTAGAATAAAAGCAAGCATGAAGTACTGTATAAAACTCTTGATGCAGTTGTTCTTCAGATGTTTTGTTGCAGGACTTCTATGTATGTGGATTAAAGATAAAGGGCAAAAAAAGTGTAACAACACACACACACACACACATATTTAAAAAAAGAATGAGCGGTAGGATCAGATTCACATATTCACAGATAATTAGCGCTTTTAGATCACCAACTGAGTTAAACAGAATAGAACACCAGATTACATGTAGAACAGTCTCCACACTCGCTAACCTGCCGTTTGCGAGTCTGTCACCATGTGATGACATCACGACCAGGGACGGGATCAGTGAGTTGGAGCTTCCGATCTATGCAGAAAACTTCAGTGTCATTCACCCAGCTACACGGAGGTCCATAGCACTGCTTAGCCCAACGCATTTCACTCTTTGCGAGCTTCCTCAGGGGTATCGGGATAGAATCCCTTTGAAAGTTCGCAAACAGCGAAAAGATGTGAGTCAGATTGCCCCTATTTAATTCACATACAAGTTTTAACCGTGATGTATTGTGCTATATTTGTCTTTTTTGTTTCTTTTTATAACCTGGGAGCTTTGTGCCACCTGCATGCTATATCTATTTGATGTTGGGATACACCATACCTTACCACAGTGGCATCTCTTTATTGGTTGTAATATATTTGTCATTATATACAGTATACTTATCTGCACTTTGATTGGACCACAGACGTCTTCCAGACACTCTATTTTGTTTGCAAATACATTTTAACTGCACTTTTATCGCTTTTCGTATTGTAGATACAGTATATCACATTTTTCTATTCAAGCTATTATTTGCGCTTGAACTTCTACACCACATGAATTCATATAGATATGTAATACAATATGATGCACAAAATAGACAACAAGCAACAGTGAAGGGAAGGCAGTCAGCCAGAAGACTAAAACTAAGCGTGAAGGTGTATAGAGTGCATACAGTATGCTATATTTATAATAGTGATCTGTCGAAATCTGGACCATCGACATAGCAACACCATGGGCTCTATATACTATAGCTTGTAATTTATTCTGTGTGTCATTAAGGAAGTTGGTCATTTTTTCTCTGTTCATAAGACACCGCAGTTAATGCTTTCAGGCAGTCGCAATGTAGCATCGAGTGGCTAAGAAAAAGTGGATGATCCATTTTGGTTCTGAGTTAGATATATTTTCGATAGATCTATTTAGCAGTGCTGCTCACGGATATGGGGCAAGAGAAAGTCCCAGGATATAGTTCATGAAGGAACATATACGTCTGTGCAGAGCTTGGCTAACGAGGGATATTGCCACAAGATATATATATATATATATGTGTGTGTGTGTATATAAACACCATTATATATATGTATATATGTGTGTGTATATATATATGTGTGTGTGTATATATACACCATTATACATTGCGACCGATTGATACCGTTCACAAGAAATCAGCAGACAGCACTCAGGTAAAGCAATTAAATTGATATGTAATGTAGAAATCAAGATACAAAATTCAATTGTCAATATATGTATGTGTGTGTGTGTGTGTGTGTGTGTGTGTGTGTCTGTGTGTCTGTGTGTGCGTGCGTGTTTGTGTGTGTGTGACAGCCGCCACTCCAAAGGTAAGCATATGCAGGTAGGTGCATGTCCCATAAATAAGGTATAAAGAAACAATACCGTTTTTTCACGAAATCAGGAGACAGCACTCAGGTAATGTAGATATAAAGTATGTATTGATGGTAAGACAAGGCACAATAAACCGACGTTTAGTTTCACTTCCTTGAGAAAGGTCCCATTTGGCGACCGAAACGTCGGTATATTGTGCCTTGTCTTACCATCAATAGATACTTTATACTTTATATCTACATTACCTGAGTGCTGTCTCCTGATTTCTTGCAAAAAGGTATTGTGTGTGTGTATATGTATATATGCTAAGAGAGAGAGCGAACCCCGCATCCACAAGACTACATAATAAAGGTAACCAAAAAACTGACAGCATATATATATATATACTAAGTAGTATGTCAGTGGTGCTACATGGGCAGAAATATAGCACTCTAGTATACCATATGAGATTTCAAAAATACAAATTTGTATTTTTGAAATCTCCTATGGTATACTAGAGTGCTATATTTCTGGGCTTCTTTTTCTTTTCGCTTGTATATGTATATATGTATATAAAACCAGAATAAAAAAAGCAAGCACCAAAAAAAAAAAAAAAAAAAAACATTCAACAAAAATACATATCAATGAAATAAAAACAAGCATTGGCCAAAAAATGCATTGCTTGTCACTATATTTATCTATAGTCCTAAGCCGTATAGGGGCATAGATAAACACATTGGCAGTCAATGGGCAACCAAAAAAATAAAAATTAACAAATACAGCTTAACCCCATTATAGCACGATCCGCTATAACGCGGATTCGATATAACTCTGTGTGACTGTGGCTCCAGTTTTTTAAAAGCTAAGCTGCATTTTTTCCCCCCAAAGCTTTATTGCTAACGGAGACGGGGACACACACAAACACACACACAGACACACACTACATACATGAGGCAGACACTGCAGCATTGGAAAATCCTTCCGCCTCATCCACTGCAGCTTGCCAATACACTGGCGACACACTTTATTCGAGCTCGGCTAGTCCCACGAATTCGGGTATACTCGGGTGTATTGAGGTTTGTGACTGTTTTCTGCCCGAGTGCATTGCGTTATTTTCCAGGCAGGGATTGAAGCATTTTATTCCCGCTGGCTGCAATACTGCACAGTATATATATATATATACTGCATTACAATTCATGAATTTATGCCATCTGGTAGACACGCGAAGCATTGCAGCCTATTAAATCCTAATCATTATCATTTAACAGATCAGCCGCCCGTCAGCCAGGCATGAACCATGGCTGGGAAGGCAAACGCAACGGGGCTTGTCTGAGGTGAGGAGCGGCGCATTCCAGGTATCTGCCAGGTACATACTGGGTATTTGCTCGAATAAAGTGTGTCGCAGCAGTATATTGTATTAGATACAGCATCCTTCTGAGGCTGCAGTTTACAATCACTAACTATATGCAGCCTTCTTTGTATAACTGCCAGGAATGACAGAATTACAGGTCCAAATGGTCTACATGGGGCGCATTTAATATTTTCCCATCACTGCTAACACCCTGTGAGATTTTGCCTAGGCTATAGGTCCGTGTGGTGCTTTTTACCTGTGAGGGCCCAGGAGAGATGAGCTTCCGTGATGTTGTGGGGAACAGGACAGGCTTTAGGTGATCCTCAGGTTATTTTCATTGGGGACAGTGCCTCCAGTCGCAGTAGGCTCCAACAGAGCTGGAGGCAGTCCCTACCATGACAGTCTTTTCTCCTATGCTTCTGTCCAATAGACTGCGACTTTTATATACAAAAACGATATAGATATATATATATATATCCTTGCTGCAGTGGAAGCACTGTGTGCAGGGTGATAATGGCGAAAGGCAGGGTTGCAGACCTGTCTAAGACATGCAAATGAGCACACAGTAATATTTCCATTTGAGATTATACAAATATACAAATATACAAATGTATAATATACAAATGTAACACACTTTATTGCACTCAATGGAAATACATGTGTCATACTGTATGTACACACACATATATATACATATATATATAGTGTGTGTGTGTGTGTGTGTGTGTGTGTGTGTGTGTGTGTGTGTGTGTGTGTGTGTGTGTGTGTGTGTGTGTGTGTGTGTGTGTGTGTGTGTGTGTGTGTGTGTACATACAGTATGACACACGTATTGCCATTGGGTGCAATAAAGTGTGTTACATTTGTATGTATATTGTGCATATATGTTCTGTGTGCACATACAGTATTTACAGCATGCATAGCATGTGTGTATGTGATGTGCATGTATTTATATAGTGTTTGTTGATGCATGCTGTGTGCATCTGGCGCGTGTATTTAGTCTGTTATCGTGTGTGTTATGTGTTTCTTATGTGTGTACATATGTATAACTTGTGCGTTTGTATGTGTACAGAGCTTGCCTATTGTATGGTGTGTATATGTGTGAATGGTGCGTGTAGCGTGTATCTGTGTACAGTGTGTGGGACGCCTGGTTCCTGGGCGAGTTGGTTGGGCTTGCCCCCCGGGCTAAAATTTGCCAGCGAGCCCCTCGAAGTAAGCATAATGATGCCACTGTATAAAGCATTAGTAAGACCACAACTTGAATATGGAGTATAGTTTTGGGACTACTCCATAAAAAAGACATTATGGAACGAGAAAAAGTACAGAGAAGAGCCTCGACATTAATATAGGGGGTGGAAAAATCAGACTTATGAAGAGAGGCTAGTTAAATTAGATTTGTTTACATTAGAAAATAGTTGTTTTAAAGGGGTATAATAACTACAGTATATACATATATATTCACGGTCAATACGAGGATCTTTCAAAATAACTATTCATCCCAAGAGCAGTACAAACGACACAGGGGCAAACATATAAACAGAAGTAGTTGATATACTGGAGTCCATTGTTCCCGAAAAAAGAAGTTACATATTAATTTACACAAGATACAAATGAGAAGGGGGATTGAGTCTATATAAGGAAGCTGATTACAATTGACCCACTGTGTCAAACTGCTCCTTAAAAGTAGCTTTATAAAAAGTACTGGTACTGTTTAATCAACAAAGTTATATTATGTGATGTATTTTTTCAGAACTACTGAGCTTATCACCGTCTCTGGCCGTGAAGGGGTTAAATCCACATGATAATACACATGCAGACAATGTCCAAGATACGCCCTTTGCTGCACATCTGCCTCTCTGCGTTTTCCAGGAAGAACGAGTACTCCTGGGATGATGCCGCCGGATTTGTTTACACGTAAAGCTTCCTTCATTAACCATCTAGAGAGGCAATTAGCACTCCCCAGGGTGGTTATATGGATCAGTACAGCCAGAAGCAAATATGACCAATGAGTCATGCAGTCCAGGATTGGCACTTTACAGACTTAAAGTGACAAAAGGGCAGTGACATGTTTAATAGTAAAAGGTTCAGTCCCATCTAGGACAATAGTGACTTAATGACATTAACAAGTTTAATGGGTTAATCTTTACAAGGCCAGTGGTCCAGCAGCACCAGACCTCCAACACTTCCAGATATGTGATCACTTCACAAGTGATCACCTGACCACTAGTAAGCCCAGATGACGGAAGTGGAAGAGGCTCCACTTCCGTTTCGATCCGGCTGGCCGCTCCCCCTAGAAAAACAAGGATGTGCCTATAACGTACCTGGTACATCATAAGAGCCACTGTCATGTCATTAGGTTGTTAAAATAATAACAGGTCAGTCCTGTGTAGGACTAAAGTAACATAATGACAGGAACATGGTTAAAGGGTCAGTCCCACGTAGGGCATGCAAGGGATAATGGATTAAAGGGTATTTAAGCCATTAAACATCACTCAATATGCCACTTTGCTCCTACATGAGACTAACCCTTCAACCCATTAAACATGTCACTGTCGGACTTCCAGGAGGCGTGTCTACAATATGAGCTCTTGGCTTGTGAGCTCCTGATCCAACCGTACTCTATCCAGTCCAATCCTGCTTCAGGATCAGAAGCTTCATTTTTGAGGGTTGTATCGCCTATCTCGGGGCAAAGACATGTTGGCAACAGAGACTGAAAATGTGCGATGAGAGATGTAAGATGGGAACCAGGATAGAGCTTTGTTGCGAATACCAAGGGAGTTTAGAATATGCAGGAGAAGAGGGTGATTGACAGTATCAAAGGCAGCAGAGAGATCAAGCCGGATTAATAGGGAAGAAATACTTTGGAATTAGGCTTCATGTAGATCATTGGCTAATTTAGTGAGCACCATCTCTGTAGACTAAGCTGTATGAAACCCAGATTGTAAAGAGTCCAGGAGGGCATGGGAATGAAGAAATTTGATCATACAGGAAATCACGAGACGTTCTAGCACTTTGGAGGCAAGAGGCAGGAGGGATACAGGTCAGTAGTTAGTAAGGCCCTAGGGTCTAGGGTGTTTTGAGCATAGGTGTGACCACTGCATGCTTAAAGGAGGGGGAAATCAGGACAGGGAGGAATTGAAGATGTGGATGAGAGTGGGCACTAAGACAGTAGCAAGAGTTCTGATAAGGTGTGAGGGGATAGGATCGAGAGGGCATGTGGTAGAGGGAAAAGAGAAAATCAGTGTAGAAACTTCCAACTCTCTAACAGGAGAAAAAGGATTCAAAAGTGGAAGAAGAAGATTTAGGTAGAAGCAGAAAGGTCGGGGAGGGTACAGAAGGACTCTCCTTGTGGATAGCATCCACCTTGCCGTTAAGTAGTCGGCAAAGGTGTGAGGGGAAGTAAAGGAAGGATGAGATGTTGGAGGAGGGAGTAAAATACAGTGAAAATATGTTGTGGATTTGATTTGTGAGTGTAGATGAGTGGGGAAAAATAGTGTTGTTTGGCCTTAGAGAGAGCAGAGTTAAAATAAGAGAGGAGAAATTTATAGTGCAGAAAATCAGCCAGAGTGTGATCTAAAGGCTTTCAGGGAAGCGAGTGCAGGTGCGAAGGAAGCGTGTTTGTGAATTTAGCTAAGGTCGTGGGTTAACGGAACGTGTGTGCCGGACCCGAGAAGGGGCCTATATATGAGGAGAGAATAGAGTTATAAGAGTTTGTAAGATTGTCAGGTTCAGAGGAAGGAGAGAGGGAAGAGAGGTTAGCATTCAGGGTAAATGCCAGAGCAGAGGTCAATGGAGCGAAAGTCCTTTGAGTAGCGAGTAGAACAGGTAGGAGGGGGGGAATGAGTGGTGTTGAATGATAGGAGGTGAGGCTCAGAGAGCTGAAAGGGGGAGACAGAGAAATCAGAAACGGAACAGTTTTTAGTAACGATAGTGAACATCCTTGTGGGTGCTGGAATTGGAGACCAAAGAAGGAGGTTAATGAGAGAAGGCAAGATGCCCAGGAGACGGAAGGATCATCAATATGTCAGTTGAAGTCCGACAGTAAAAGTATAGCAGAGTTAGAGGAGAGAAAGAAGGAAAGTCAGGATTCAAAGCCAGTGAGAAAGGAGGAGGTAAAGGCTGTAGAGGCCGGCGGTCTGTAGATGACTGCCCCACGTAGAGAAAAAGGGTAGAAAAACTGGTCAGCATGAACCTCAAATGAAGAGACAGATGAAGACCTACCCCTCCACCCTGGGCATGTGGGTGAGAAAGGGAGACAACCATAGGAGACAGCAGCCCCCCTTCATTCATGTTGTGATTGCCAGGTTTCTGTTGGAGCAAAGAGGTGAAGAGAGTGAGAGCAGAAGACATCATGTACAACCAGAGCCTTGTTGGTCAGAGGAGAAGGGAAGAGAAAAGGAAGGGAGACTATGATATTAAGGAATAGGTATTAAGTTAGATGGGTTAACAACCTTAGCAGGGAGGGAGGAAGAGACAAGGATGCATGGACGAGAGCAGTTGTGTATATGGCTGGGTCCAGGATTAGGAGAAAGATCCCCAGCAGCAAGAAGGAGGAGGAGAGAGAGAGAGGAGGTGAGAAGAGGATTTGTGGGTGTGCTTTTTATTGAGCGGTGTATACTGTACGTTGTTGGGAATGAGGTGTGTAAATAGTGGTGACGTGTATGGGCACAAGCATAGGTGGAGGGAAGGAGAGATGAAGAAGTGTGGATAGAAGGAAGAGTGTGGAAGTTGGAGAGAATAGAAAAGTTTACAAAGGAGTGAGGAAACAGCAAACAGAAAAAGAAGTCGAGAAGGCATAATGAGATGCAGGGAGAGAAAGGTATGAGAAGAGAGTTCCCATGTATTAGAGGATATGATGAGTAGGAGTTGAAAGAGCAGCTGTATAAATCAGGTCTGGGAGGGCAGTGTAGCACTGAAGATTAAACAGCAGTTTAGAAAGTTAGTTTTTAGATGTGTAAACATTGTCAGAGCATTTAGAAAGCCAAGTTCTCACAGTTGAAGAGTTTTTGACGAAGTGCAAAATTCAGTTCCTCTTTTATACTTCACCTCAAATTCAACTCCAATTTTAACTCCTTCATAATATGAATAAGATAGATGACCTGGAAAACGGGTCCAGAAGAAATAATATAAGAATTGTAGATATTTCTGAAGAAGTCAAGACAACAGACCTACTTGCCTTTGCTTCAGAAGAACTCCGCAGATTTGTAAAGATGATCAGCTAATTCCACTTAAAATTGAGAAAGCCCATAGACTAAGCCCAGAAAGGCACAACCTTTCCAAGCCTGCTTACACCAGAACGATCCTGATCAAAGTCCTGGATTTTCAGGACAAGGTGGGAATGTTGATAGTCTACAGAAAAATTGGGGAACGCTCCTTCAAAGGGAACAAATTCTTCCTTTTCTTTACTTTTCTGCAGATCTCAGCAAGAAAAGGAGAGAGTTTTCACCCATTTGCTCAATGGGGGAACATGCGAACTCTTGAGATAACTATATCTTGTGTCCTCATTTCTTATTGGACTGTAATGTTGTCTCTCGGTGGTTAAAAGTAACCCCAATGTTCTCTGATGTATCCTCCGTAGTATCCTTAGGAAAAGGAAGTATATTCATGATATGAAAATTGATAGTAATGTTAAGTAGAGTATTTGAGACATGTTCTCTTGAAAAATTGTTAGGTTGGGAGAAGGAGAGAATCCCAGGTCCTTAGGCAGTTAACAAAGTTTGGGCTGCCATGTTAGGACTGCAAGCTGTTTTGTTAATTACCTGTATGACAACGGTTGCCTTAATTTTTTTTGTCACCCTTTCCCCTTCCTTCCTTCTCTCCCCCCACCCCCCTTTTTTGTTTTCTATTATCTTACCTCTTCTTTCTATATAGACCGAGCAAAGAAATGTTCCAACTGCGATGTATCCTTTAATATGAGATAGGATGATTAATACAACCTGCTGGAACTTAGGTGGTACAGTGTCAACTCTCCAGTGAAACCAATACAGATACTTACTCACCTGAAAAGGTTATGTACAGGTATAGCATTCTTGCAGGAGACTCAGCTGATACAGATGGATAATAAAAAGAATGAAACAGGGATATGGGTCCAATTATGCTTTTTCTCATATTATAACAGCAAGAAAAGAGGGGTTGCTATTCTCATTGGGAAAGGTGTACTATTTTATTCTCATTGGGAAAGGTGTGCCATTCTATTCTCATTGGGAAAGGTGTGCCATTCTATTCTCATTGTGAAAGGTGTGCCATTCTATTCTCATTGGGAAAGGTGAGCCATTCTATTCTCATTGTGAAAGGTGTGCCATTCTATTCTCATTGGGAAAGATGTGCCATTCTATTCTCATAGGGAAAGGTGTGCCATTCTATTCTCATTGTAAAAGGTGTGCCATTCTATTCTCATTGGGAAAGGTGTGCCATTCTATTCTCATTGTAAAAGGTGTGCCATTCTATTCTCATTGGGAAAGGTGTGCCATTCTATTCTCATTGAGAAAGGTGTGCCATTCTATTCTCATTGGGAAAGGTGTGCCATTCTATTCTCATTGGGAAAGGTGTGCCATTCTATTCTCATTGGGAAAGGTGTGCCATTCTATTCTCATTGGGAAAGGTGTGCCATTCTATTCTCATTGTGAAAGGTGTGCCATTCTATTCTCATTGGGAAAGATGTGCCATTCTATTCTCATTGGGAAAGATGTGCCATTCTATTCTCATAGGGAAAGGTGTGCCATTCTATTCTCATTGTAAAAGGTGTGCCATTCTATTCTCATTGGGAAAGGTGTGCCATTCTATTCTCATTGAGAAAGGTGTGCCATTCTATTCTCATTGGGAAAGGTGTGCCATTCTATTCTCATAGGGAAAGGTGTGCCATTCTATTCTCATAGGGAAAGGTGTGCCATTCTATTCTCATTGGGAAAGATGTGCCATTCTATTCTCATAGGGAAAGGTGTGCCATTCTATTCTCATTGTAAAAGGTGTGCCATTCTATTCTCATTGGGAAAGGTGTGCCATTCTATTCTCATTGAGAAAGGTGGGCCATTCTATTCTCATTGGGAAAGGTGTGCCATTCTATTCTCATTGGGAAAGGTGTGCCATTCTATTCTCATTGAGAAAGGTGGGCCATTCTATTCTCATTGGGAAAGGTGTGCCATTCTATTCTCATTGGGAAAGGTGTGCCATTCTATTCTCATTGAGAACGGTGGGCCATTCTATTCTCATAGGGAAAGGTGTGCCATTTTATTCTCATTGCGTAAGTCGTGCCATTTGAACTAGACAGTGTGACCCACAGTTATTATTGTCTCAGGTCAATTGATGGGTATCAAGATTTCTCTGTCGAACATTGATACCTCAACTGAAATTTTGATTTATACCCCAAATTGTTGTTTTTTTTGTATCTTCAAACCATGCTCCCAGCCAATAAAGAAATATAATTAAAAAAACATGTCACTGTCATTAGGTCATTTTGATCAAATGAACTATACATTTGATGGAACGTGTTTTTGTTTGTTCCAGCTGTGGTATGAATTATTTACAGCACAATTATATAGCAATAATATTCTGAAGCCACAATCAACTGACTTTAAAGTGAGGTCATAACCTCAAATTTACTGAAAACACATTATCTGCATTTTCTGAAACCTCAGTTTGATGGTGTTAGCAGGAAATGAAGTCCTGGAGGACAATTAAAGAATTATTATTACCGTGTTGGTTGCATCTCTTCGTATAATTACCTTATTGATGGTTAAATGTATTTAGAAATAGAGAGAATTAGCACAGTCGAATCAAAATAGATGGAATTTATTGGAAGACTTACCCTTTTCAGTTCCTGACATTATGATTACCTTTGTACTCATTTATTTTGTCTAACAATTTCTTCTACAGTAGCACAGAAACTGCCGTATAGGGCACTAACTAATGAAGGTGCAGAGATTTTGACTTTATGTATGTATATAAGCATATAGCAAATGGAAATATTACTGTGTGCTCATTTGCATGTCTTAGACAGGTCTGCTCCCCTACCTTTCACCATTAACGCCCAGCATACAGTGCTTCCAATGCAGCAAGGGATTCTGGGAAATGACATGCAAATGAGCACACAATGCCACCTTTTGCTACAAATCCATTTTGACATGGATCCCTATCAGCTTATAGTTGCTGCATTGCACAGCTTTTCAGCACAACCTGGGTTAAGATGCATAGCCAGCAAACCTACCCACAGACAGCTGTTTCTACCTTTTGGGTCTCAGTGTGGGGTTGGTTATACTGGCTTTGCCAAATGAAGCAGGGATAGGTTTCACCACACTTAGTTAAGTTATGGTGGGTAAAAAAAGTGACAAAAACCCTCCACAGTAAAGCATATAGCAAATGGAAATATTACTGTATGCCCATTTGCATGTCTTAGACCAGGGGTGCGCAAACTTTTTTCCATGCGTCCTCCTGCCAGCAGTTTCATTCTCTCCACGCCCCCCCCCTTACTTCGGCGTCATCACATGACCTTGCGGTGTTGCCTTGGCGACGCATCAAAGAAGCCGCCGGAGCCAAGGTAAGTGAGGTTTACAGAGGCCTTCGCCGCTACCCTGGCACTTAATTTAAGTGCCTTAGGGAAGCGCGCTGGGCCTTTGTAAACCCTGCGCCCCCCGCAGTCAGTCTCGCGACTCCCAAAGTTTGCACACCGCTGTCTTAGACAGGTCTGCAACTCTGCCTTGCACCATTATCAACCAGCATACAGTGCTTCCACTGCAGCAAGGGATTCTGGGAAATGACATGCAATATACATATGCAATATACATACACACACACGCACGTTAAAGAGCATCAGGTGCTGACTTTAAGGGGCCAGCAAATAGAAATGGCAGCGTCCACTCTGAAACTTCCTGACGCGCGTTGGTATGATATGAGTTAGGCACCTGAGGCATCAGTCATTCTCAGAGCGCAGTTAGAACCAACACTAACACTCAGGGCTGACCATTTATTTCTGCTTTATTTTCTTCGTGAATATAATCCAGCCCCAGGTACATTCCCTTCAGAATAGGTAACTATTAATTAACTACAGAGCCACTACTGCCCCATTTCTGCACAAATTGACACAAGGGAAGTGTATCATTCCCTCAGTAACTGCATTTACATTGATAGTGATAGGTACGTGTGCAGGGCAAAGGAAGGTATGAGATAAGAATTAATTGCACAAGCAGATGTGTGATCTTGTGCGTTATATAGATAGGTGTGATATAAGGGTGGGCTGCACAAGTTTGCTAGATAAGAGTATGTTGGACTGATAAGTGTGATTGTGTGGTGCACAGGTGAGTTTGTGATATAACAGTTTGTGGCACATATGAGTGTAAGGTAAGAGTAGGCTGCAGATGTAAGTATGACGTAAGTGTTTAGCACGTGTGAGTGTGAGAAGAGTTGGTAGCATGTGAATGTGTGATGTAACAGTGTGTTGCACATGTGAGTATGACAGCAGTGTGTTGCACATGTGAGTGTGAGAAAGGAGTGTGTTAAACATGTAAGGCCACGCTTATAGTGACGGTGATGTCAGGCTGTGATCGCTGGAAAAATCAAATTGAGATGACTTCCAGCGATCGCGACCAAGCCGTCGCTCCGTTGCGCCGCGCTTACTATAAGCGCACGCGACGGCGGCAATGTATTTGGTGTGACGTCGGGTCGCTGTCGCCGGCACTATAAGCACAGCCGAGATGATAGTGCACTGTATGTGAGTGTGAGGTCAGAGTGGGTAACACATGTGAGTGTGAGAGATAAGAATGTGCTGTATATGTGAATGTTAAAGTTTGTTGTGTATTTGTGTATATGTGCATTGCACAAATAGCTGTGAAATCAGAGTATTTTGCACAGGTATGTTTGTGATATAAGAGTGCAGTGTACAAGTGAGTGTGGGATCAGAGTGAGTGGCGCATGAGTGTGAGATAAGACTGGGTTGCACAGGTGCATTTATGATATACTAATTTGTTGAACATGTGAGTGTAATGTAAGGGTAGGCAACATAAGTATGTGTGACTCAAGAATGCGTAGCACGTGTGAGTGTGATATAACAATGTGTCGCACAGGTTGTGTGATAATAGAGTAACTAGCATTAGTAAGTGTAAGATATGCGTTGGTAGTGTGTAGTGTGATCAGAGTGTTTTGTTGCACATGTGAGTGTGAGATCAGAGTGTGTTGTTGCACATGTGAGTGTGAGATCAGCGTGTGTTGCACATGTGAGTGTGAGATAACAGTTCATTGTACAGTATATGTGTGTGGGAAATTAGTATACTCTATATGACAGTGTGAGATCTGTGTGTTCCACATGTGAGTGTATGATCATAGTGGGTGTAACATGTCTATGTGAGATGAGTGTGTGTTGCCCATGTAAGTGTCAAAGCAGAGTATTTTGTGAGAGGACAGTGCGTAAGATATGTGAGTAAGATAAGAATGGGTAGCACATGTGTGTGAGATAAGAGTGCAAAGTGTTAAAATCAGAGTATTTTGTGAAAGATAAGTGTGTAGCACGTTAGTGAGATCAGAGTGCATAGCATGTGTGTTAGATCAGAGTGCATAGTGTGTGTGTGGGATAAGGGTGCATTGCACATGTGAGTGTGAGATAAGAGTGCATGCCCTTCCTCACCTTGTCCGCCTCATCGTGCAGCTCTGCCAGGCTTGGCCGTCCTCCCTTGCCCCCGCCAGCGGGCACAGTGTTCCTGTAGTGATCTATACGTGGCACGGCATCCATGGTGTTGTGCCCAAAGCTGCATGTGGCCCCCAGTCCCAGGCTGCCTTCACTCGGGGTGTAGCCCCCACTCTCTCCACTCAGGACACTTTCCATGCTCTGCACAAAGTTCACTCGGAAGCGGCCCCTGGACTCTGCTCTGCAAGCAGCCAGGACACGGGGACTCAACCCCTCCCGGACAAGGGCCACCTGGAATCTGCTGGTGGTGGGCATCTGGGGAGCCACCGGATCATCCTGCTCCTGCCCATGCATTCCCTCTGTCACCTCCTCACAGACAGTTATGTCACCTGTCGCCTCCTCATGGACATCTACTGTATGTCCCCATGTCACCTACTCACACCCCTCTGCCACCTGTTACCACGTATCACTTCCTCACAGACATCTGTCATGTGTGTTACCACCTCACAAAATACTCCTCTGTCCCTTGTCACAGCCACCCCTCTCTCCCTTGTCACCTCCTAAGAGCCACCCCTCTCTCCCTTGTCACCTCATAAGAGCCACACCTCTCTCCCTTGTCACCTCCTAAGAGCCACCCCTCTCTCCCTTGTCAGCTACCCACTGAGACCCCTCCCGTCACCTCTTCATAGATAACTCTCACGTTGTCACTTCTGCACACAGTCCTCTATCTAGCTGCCATCTCCTCACAGAAACCCTTTCCCTACCCCTATTGACAGATAACTATGTCCCCTCTGTCACCTCCTCACAGAGCCCTCTCCCTCACTGTCCCACCCGCCCTAAGCCCTCACTCCCCTCAGCTACTTCCCGGCATCTGATTCCCTGACCGCTCTAACCTCAGCACCACTTCTCCCCCCATGGACCCCGCCCACAGCCGGCATGATCAGCCAATAACATGCGCGGTCCGCTTCTCTTCAACACCTTGGGTTCCATTGAGCCTGAGTGACAGGGATGCTGACTAATGGGCAAGTCTCTTCTGCTCCATGAATACTTTGTATTGCTGTAGGTTTGCGGAATAACTATTACACCTCACCCTGCCTTGGGTCGCATCGTCCTGCAATCTCAGCACCAGTGCCTATAACTGGCCCCTCAAACAGCCTGCCAAACCAGAAAATAGGAGGGGTTTCCGTCTTAACACGGTTGCCTTAACCATGGATTGACAGGGATACCACCCAATGGCAGGGAGAGGATGACTTTATAGCTCGTTATAATCACTACTTTGATTTCTTTTATAAAATCACCTTTATTTCCATTTCAAGTCTCCATAAAGTTACATTATTTTTTTATCCCTCGATAGTTTTTAATTACTATATTATTTCATTTACAAATATGATATATTTGCTAATGGTTTCCATGTGTGTATTGTATCATTGTTTACATTGTATTCTTTTTTCCAATACTTTTTTTACCTTACACTATTTTTTTAATTCCATTATTTGTTTGACTTCATTGCTATCTTTTCTTAATGTCTTTCTTCCAGTTTCAATCCCAATTGTTTGTATACCACAAGGTTTTCTTTACAGTGTTGTGATTACTTTTACAATTCTACTTGTTTTTTTATTTAATTTTTCAGACCTTTGATTTTTTTAAATGGTGTGATTTTTACCTAATGTTTTCTTCTTTTTAAATGGTACCTTTTGTACATTTCTATATTTGGACTATGGAATGGTCTTTTTTTCCCAAGGAGCATTGTCCATTAATATATGGAAAGTATAGGGTCTTCTACAATAATACCTTATATTTATTATCTATCAATTTGCCACTATGCACTATTACGTGTGATTTTCTAGCACTTACCTTATCCTTTTTGTTTGCACATCTTTTTTAAATTGTGCAATATTTGTTAGTTTTAAATCCCCTATATTTTTTTAATTCTACATTTTTTTCAATCTGATTCCTTCAAAAACGCATTTTTGTTCCTAAAAAGAAATATATATGTGGCTCATTGCAGCGTAATTCATTGAAACAATACTAGTAAAATAAAAGTCTGTTTTAACAATCTATCTGTATGTACAGTACGAAAATTTGCAAATTATTATGATAAAATAGATTAAGTAAAGATCATACAATCTCTCTAAAGAATTTACATTAAAAGTAAAACATATATATATATATACTGTTTTAAACAAAATCTGCCTCAATCACATACATTTTACCCAGATCACTGTCAATAGGTCACTTGGGTCCTACAGTACATACAGTAGGACTCGCCCTTTAACCCATTGTATCTGCCTCAATCACATACATTTTACCCAGATCACTGTCAATAGGTCACTTGGGTCCTACAGTACATACAGTAGGACTTGCCCTTTAACCCATTATACTGTACCTGTAGGTGAAGAAACAGAATAGGACGGTACTCTGTTTCGGAAAGGTCCATTTAGGACCGAAACGTTAATCCTTGTTTAAAAATAAATATATTCTTTAATTGTACCAAGACAACTGGAGTGTTGTCCTCTTCTATTTATTAAGCTATATTCTTCTTGAACTCAAGGGAGAGCACGTATCCATAGCAATATCCTGGAAGTGTGAGTGCCCCTTTTTCAAATATGTATTGATCGCTTAACTTTACCAATTAAACATGTCATTGTCATTAGATATATAGAGTAGACAGCACTCTATACATTTTAAACAGGATAATAGTGTGATGAAAATGTGGTGCAGAGGGAACAGTGGGGGTGGGGGGGGGGGGACCCTAACCCCTCCAAAGTAATAATAACAATAAGAACAGTTCCCAGCACTTAAAAAAGGTAATGGTCTAATAATGATAGGACAAAAGAGAATGTAATGTGAGCACACACGAACAGCAGATACACACAGATACTGATGCAAAGTAATTGCACAACAAGAAGCAATTACTGCAGGTGAAAAAAGAAGACACCTATGGGGAAATCTCAAGGTAACAGGAGGACGTAAAGGAAGGGAGGGAAAAGGAAAAACAGATAGGGAAGGAGAGAGTGGGGAGGGGTGGGACATAACAGGAATTTAGGCAAATGAGGGGGGCAACATTTCAGGGGGTGAACCCTTTCTTCCGACCCATTGCCAATGATCTGTGGGATCAAAGGTATTTCCCTCACCCTAAATTATAGCCTCCTAAAAACACAAATAGTGGGCTAATGCAACCAACAAAAAGGTTTGAATGTGGGGATAAGCCCAAGCATAACCAGTGTAGAGGGAGAAAGGGGGTGGCCCGGGATTAAAGGGGTTACACCCCATTTGACTATCCCCTGACCTCACCAGGGAGACAAGGGGTTAACTGGGCTGAGGTCCAGAAATGTGATTTAACCCTTGTTATGACATGTAAATGTGCATTCCCCTGTTCCCATGCTTTATTGTAATATCTGGTTTAATCAGTGTCTGCATCACACACACACTAGGATCCATCCGGGAGCACAAGGGTTAAAAGTTGTTTAGTGATTATTACCCTTTGTGTAATTTTCCCGCCTTTTCAGGCACCATTTTGCAGGCTCCCATAGGCCGCCATTGGGGCTCCATGTGTTTCAATGGCGAATCTTGCTGTTTGGGTCCTGTTTCCTGTGAAGACCAGCAGATGGCGTCCGAGAGGAGGAGCGGAGGTTTCACATTGTAAGTCAATGGGCCCATAGACTTTAATGGAGAATCCTCGAAAGAGCTTTCCAGGAACGAGTTGGCTGCCGTCCAAACCGCTAAACCGCAAAGCGGATAAATTTTCAATAAGAGAGCTTTGATCACTTAACAGTCAAGTTCAACGACAAGTGGCGTGGGAATAAACAGTTCTAGAGCACATAGAAATAAAATTCTTTTTGCCCCTAGTTCCTAGACCTCCCCCCACTCGACTACAATCGGGTCCCCGTATCCTGGACCCCCGATAAGGGTCGAACCGAGAAGAGCGGATCGCGCCACAGGTTCCAATAGCGGCGGCAGAAACGACTCAGGAAAACGGCTAAGTGTCAAAAGCTGAAATTTGGGAATCCATAGCTCCGGTTCCGGAGGGTCCAGAGGATCAGCGTTTGGGGTATCTGTAGTCACTGCTCCGGCATCACTGCAGAACCATCCTTGACCCTCTTGGACCAACCCGACGGAGTATGGACCCCCTTGAAAGTTCGGGACTTTTCCCATAGACTCCAATGGCGGCCAATCTCCATTGACCGGCTATGGCGGAAAACCCCCATTGACTTCAACGGCGGCATCGCCCCGTTGAAAGTCTATGGCGGCGGATTCCCATAGCCGCCAACGTCGGCGGTTTGCCATTGAAAGTCTACGGCGGCGGAGCCCGTTGTTTTCAATGGGGATTTAGTGAAAAACCGTGATTTAATTTACAGCGGAGTTTTTTGTATTAAAATAGGAAACGGTTTAAGGTGTATTTGTGTAACTCCGGTTCCGAAGGTCGTAGCAAGTCGCAAATTGGACCATAGGGTGTCCCAGTTCCGGCATTGAGAACTGGGAAGTTTGGACCTGCTGGACCCAACGGAACCGGATATTTTAATATGTTTGTGTTTTATCCTTCATACTGTGTCCCAAAGCAGGGATAAAACCCAGAGGAAATTCCTTTGCATACCAGGGTAGCATATGGCCAGAGAGGCAACCCAATGTCTAGGACTTAAGTATTGTTCAAAGGATTTTGTCACCTTCACTGTTTGCATGAGGGCGGAGATTACTCAAACCAGAGCAGTCTCTAAGTGTCCCATTTAACACCTTACAACACAGAATATCCTGCCAGAAATCCAAATTAGTAGACTAGCTGGCATTCCTGATGCAGATGAGGGGCTACAGAAATGAGACCCCAGAGTTCTACTGCGCATGTACCAGCTAGCAGGGGGGCATGTATCAAAATGTGTTCCCACGTTAATGAGTGGCTAGAGGTAATTGAAGACCAATCACCTGTACTTAATGTTAAGGATAGGGTACAAAAGGTTTATAAACTGTTGTCCACCCTTTATCCTTTGTCTTCTGATATCATCTGAATTGTTACCTGATTGCAAGAGAATTGCTATGCTACATACTTCTCATCCCCCATCCCCAAAGTAAGTGTACTTCTTGTCTGTTACTGTATTATTTCGTGTGTTCACCTATCCAAAGGAATAAATACTTTATTATATCTAAGCCTCGTTCAGTTCAAACCCAGTTATTTGTGTAAATTATACCCTGTGATAAGCTATCGTCACAACGAGTACGGTACAAATGGAAGCAGGTACACTGAATCTAATACTGTAATACAGGTGAGTATACAGTCGAGGCTCCCACAGAGATCCAGAAAATCAGTCTAAACTAACAATGCCAGAACAAGTGTAAGCACTATGGTGCAGATAAGTTCACACAGATCAGTTCAAATACCAACAAGGATCTAGCTTGGTATAAGCCATATGCAACACGCTCTTCCTAGCCTGCAGCAGAGACATCACTACAGCATTAAATTGTGAGCTACATTTGTTGTTCTTGTGTGCTCACATTAAATTCTCTTTTGGCTTATCTTTAGACCTTTACCTTATTGAGTGCTGGGAACTGTTCTTATTGTTATGATGTCATTGTCATTAGGTCACTTTGGCCCCACAAGGAACTAACCCAACCAATTAAACATGTCACGATTATTAGGTCACTTTTGTCCTACATGGCATTGACCCTTTAAGCAATTAAACATTACTGTCATTAGGTGACTTCACCAATGAGGCTGCACTTTTAAACCTATTGTCAATTGATTCCTGAATTAGACCTAACAAGACCAACAATTAATCTGACATATTATTTTACTCTTGAGAATAGATGCTGGTGTGTGTGACAATGCAGACAGAGCTGATTTGCCCCTTAATGAATCACCTCATAACGCTACATCATTCTGTCTATCTGAACTCAGTGTTAATCTTACTAATAGGAAACTGTAAACTGACGAAGTCTCTATGGAGACGAAACGCGCGTCGAGTTTTGATGACACAACACGTGTGACGTCATAGGTGCGACCGCAGCGCTAGGCTGCGGCTTCTGAGTTCCCGGATATTTTATGGTACACACCTCCATTATGGTTACAGGGCACAGAGGGCTAGCTAAACTAAGTTGTGGGCCCTAGGAGGCAGCCATTAGCTAGGGATAGTGAACTGGCCATCAGTGTATGTGCAGTTACCTCCTGGGCACACAGCGTGAGGTAATGCTAACCTATGCCTGTGGGGCTTTACCACAACGTGGCTTGCAATTTATCTGTGAGCTAGCACCTCATGCTGCAGGGTAGCTGGGGTTACATGTCTCTACCTACCCTAGTGTCCCTTTGCCATTTTTGTTTTGCCCCCTGTTTCCAGGCTTATCTGCCTGTCCCTTGCCCTTAACCCATTATCAACCCCCCTATTCATATTCATCTAGTGGGGGCTCTGCCATAGGGTTGTGTGGATATTCTGAGCTTACAATAACACAGTGGGTTCACCCCCATACTACAGGGCTGTACATATTTGGGAACTACTTAATGGTGTTATCAGTTCACCTAGTACGATTTAGCACTCCTTCCCACTACATTGAAGGGGAGTTCTTTTGGTGGGGTATGTTATTATCCCTGGGAGCTACCATATACACACAGTATATTACCACAAGTACCCGGTCATACATAATTACAATAGGCACGTGTCACTGTACCTATGACTCTAGATACAGTTCCATGGTAGCACTACTCAGCACCTAACAGGTTTTAACCTCTTTTTCCTCTCATTATTGAATAAACAATTTATTATTTTCTATTATTGGAGGAAGAGTGCTCGCTAGAGGATTCTTTCTCTTTATGTGTTCTGTTCCTACCTTCCTCAACACCCCTCTTATTATACTCAGCGTGGTTTAGCATCAATTTGGTAGTGCGGTCTCCAACCCCTCCCTGTTTCACTAATAGGAAACTGTCCCTAGCCAGTGATCTGGGTCATTATTAGAATTAGAAGATACACGGGCAGGTCCTAAGGATCCAGGGATTGGAGGGGGGTGGGCCAAGAAACAGATAACAAACTAAATAGAATAGATGTAGATGGGGAAAATAGCAAGGGGTTATGGAGGTAGAATGGGGGAAAGTAGGAGTTTGACAAGCAGGGAGACATCTATATTAAATACAGATAATACTAGAAAACTTCTAAAGACTAAATCAAATTGGAGTAGAAAGGCAGGAGCTGATAAGATAACAGTACAGACTGAAAATGTAAAAACCTTAAATGCATGCTTCTTAATGCAAGAAGCCTGACAGATAAAATGGGTGAGCTGGATTTAATAGCTGCAAGGGAGCAGTATGATATCATAGAAATTACTGAAACATGGTGGGATGAAACACATGACTGGGCAGTTAATCTAGAGGGTTATTCCCTTTTTCAGAAGGATCAAGCAAATAGAAGAGGTGGCATATTTTTATATGTTAAAGTGGATAAAAAAAACCTATTATAAGTGTAACACTCCCCCCCCCTTCCCCCTTGCACGGAGATCTGTTGCTACATGGTATGGTTGTAGTGCTGGGTAGCTCATCTGTGGTCTTCCAGGAGGCCTGCATCTCCGCAGATGGTAGTGGGAGCAGCAACAGGACAGGCTTTTGGGTTCGTTGGTACAGCACCTCCATCCTGCTGGGATCTGCTAGAGGCAGGGAGTAGTCCTTACAGGAACCCCTTCCAGTAATTCACACGCAGGCAAGGAACAGTTCACCATTTATTGTCAGGCCAGACCTGATCCTTCCTTCTCTTGCAAGAGAGGTACTTTACACACACTGCAGTCATGGAACACTTCCCTCACATCTTGCATGGTCATTCTTCCTAACTAGGCCCCCCCAAGTGCTTGAGGCCCATGAGGCTAGTCACAACCCCTTACCCCCTGATGGGGCAAGAGAGAACACCCCCCAACTCCCTGAGGAGCAGGCTACATACTGGAACTCTCCTAAATTTGGGTAGGACGCATCTTATATACCAGGGGAGGGGTTAGTAACCCTGCCCCAAAACTGGGCAGGTTTAGAGGATTGACAGGCATCACACCATACTACATGTGACCCATTTTACACCCCCCCCCCCCCAGGCCTGATACTCCCAACTGCCATTAGGCCTGCACCTGGATATGAATGGAAGTGATGTTATATCCCTGGAGCTTAGCACTAAGACACACTAAATAAAAGGATATATGCAACCAGATGGAGGGTGAATCCACTTGGGTACTCCTCATGCAGGCGATCAATCACCCAACACAAATCTGGATGTCCAGTATCCAGTACATGGCGGTCCTATCCATCAATAGAACAATGTGCAAAAGGTGATAGAAAATAATGTGCTTACAACCGGACACCACTGTCGTGACACTCTTACATAAGAAAAAAGGTCATAGCAAATATATATATATATATATGTATAAATGTGTAATATTACAATTTTTTCTATCACCTTTTGCACATTGTTCTATTGATGGATAGGACCGCTATGTACTGGACACTGGACATCCAGATTTGTGTTGGGTGCTATTTTTGTCTTTGTTCCCTTGGCCATATTGTTGTGGCAGTTTGTGGTTAATTGCAATCTGAGGTTTATTTCTTATTTGCACATTGTCCATCTTGGATTTTCCTTGCCTTACTCATTCCCTGTTTATTGGCATACACTATGATGCTTCGATTATGTCGAATATTAATGCTGGTGACATTCATCACCATAGTTTTCTATAAAGACTATATTAGAGCAATAAGTATAGATAAAGAGATACAAAAGGGTTAATAATGGGTATTGGACTACGTTTACTGATCAAACATATGTTTTTGTATTATTCTTGCATTATTCATGATTTAATTCATGTTTGTTTGTTTATTTAATTTATTAATATGATTTTTTGTGTGTATGCATTGTCTGTTTTATAATGTTTATTGTTGCTGAGACATCCGGTCCAAGAATGATGCATTTGCGCATGTCCAATTCTTTATCAACAAACTGTACCTTTAAATCGGGACTATATATATATGGATGCATAGAGACTGAGGTACTACTTTTCTACCCCCGAGGAAGGAAGCCACGACTTCCGAAACGCGTAGGGTGGTCCCATTTGTGCTCCGCTGTCCCATAGTGTTTACCACACTTCCTGTCGCTATCTCCATCGATATTGCATTTTCTTTGGCGAATCTGTTGCTGCGATCTACACTACTCCGCTGCGCAAGTCCCTGACGAATCTGCTACCTTGGATCCAGGGCTACTACTGCGCATGTGCGGGCGTCCTGTGAGACGGAGCCCGGTGCGGCTGCTTTGCAGAGGTCTGCTGCTCAGAAGGTTGGGAGTGCCCCCCCCGGAGACCAACGCTGACCATCACGAGATGCCTTGGAGCTGACAGGAATACTGCGAGAGGGAATACTCTCTGAATTATCCACCGCCTTTTACCATCATGTTTCTGGTAAGCGGACTGTTATGGAACAAGAGCCACATTTCTGACTCACCCCCCTCTCTCCTTTGCAGTTTCTGCCTGTCAGATTTTATTCCCAGCTGCATGGAGTCTGCAGACACATACTGTGCCTGCGTGGCTTGCAACAATGTTGCACTCCTTGCCTGCGAGCATGACATCAGTGAGCTGCTACAGCAGTCTCTGAGATCCTCACCAGAATGGGCTAGTCTGCCCCCCCTCCTGTTTGTTCAGACATGGTCTGCCCCTAGACTTTTCCTTTGCCCACACCGCACCTCACTTCCTTTTCAACCCTGGAGACAGTGAGTAAAGAACCTTTCTCTGTTTATAACCCTTGGTGAGGCCATCTCTTTTTACCGGTTCCTAACTAATAATCACCAATACACACCATCCACAAGCATCTGTACCCTGCTACCTTTTCCCAATAAAGTGGAGGAAATATTACAGGGCTTGGAGTGATTTAAAAGGGAACTGTGTTAATGCTATCGGGAGCCATTCATACCAACGTGCCCTGGCTTCAGAATAGTAAAAAGAGGACCGTGTGCCTTGGGAAATACACACAGAGGAGCTGCTACCCACAGCCTTTATGCTAAAGATACAAGCGAGCAGCTTACGTAGCAAATAAATAAACAGCAGTCTCTCACCACATTGCACAAGCACGTTGCTACACAGAGCCACAAGCCTCTACACAGCAAACTACCACAGCTTTATGCAAAGACAGTGAGCAGCCTTACTTTGCTAATACTACACAAAGGAATCACACAGCAGCTACTACTCAAAGACTCTATGCTATACAGAATAGTCTCTGCACCCCAGGACAAGCAGCAGCTTCACTCTGCCAGACAGGGCAGCAAGCTTTATACAGCAAACTGCACACAGCCTTGCAACTAACAGTGCTTCTCTCACAATACCTAATTGCCTTTTTCTCTGTCTGAGTCCACCCGCTGCTCAGCCCCACAGTGAGGAGCCAACGGACATCTGCAAGTACAGCTACCCCAACGCTGCACGCTGCAGGACACCGCTCGGCATCATCTGAGACAGACGCCCATCGCTGACAAGGTAAAAGACCGCACGCCACACGCACTGGCAAAGGCCTACACACACCTACAGCATGGCAGAACTCAGAGCCTCACCAGACATCACGCAGGAAAGCGATCTCTCAGACACAGAGACCGCTGCGCATCTGCAACAGGCGCAGGCAGGCGCAAGGCCTAAACGGACAGTCACACTGACACAAAAGGCCCGCGAAAAATATGAGAATGACATTGAAGCACACCGCGAAAGGTTAGAGAAGGCCTGGGAGGACACTGGTCGTGAAATATGTAACGTTGCAAGCACTAGTGATCAGGAGAAACAAATTAGGCAAGCTATAGCCCAATTGAGGTCAAGTCACAAACGTTACCAAATGCTGTCACAAACATATCTCGCCTACCTAAAAAGAATTAACACAGAGGAAAGCCTCAGCGAACGCGACCAGCAGGAGGCAACTGACCTGGAGCGTGACGGCTTCGTGCAGACCACTATTACTGAGGCCGAAGACCAGAGAAAAGACCTTTTGCTGGAAACTGCATCGCAGCGCTCAAGCATATCCAGACACTCATCAAGGTCAGCAAGATCAGTGCAATCTCACGCGTCTAGCGCAAGCGCGAGCGCTACCAAGGCGCGAGCCACAGCAGAGGCCGCACGTGCCAGGGCCGAATATGGTCGGAGAGAGGCAGCCGTAAGGGCAGAAAGAGCGCGCATAGAAGAGGAGGAGCAGAATGCCGCCGCCGCTGCCACTGCCGCCGCTGCCACTGCCGCCGCTGCCAATGCCGCTGCTAATGCCACCGCCGCCAATGCTACCGCCGCCGCTGCAAATGCCGCCGCTGCCGCGGCGCGTAAAAAGGCCGAATTGGACGCGGATCTAGAGGCACTTAATCAAGAGAAGGAAGCCGCCGCCGCCATAGCCCAAGCCGAAGTCCTAGAAGCAGCTGCGAGACAGGACGGCGGGGAGCTACCGTACAGACGGATAGCTTCAGAGGATCCAGCCCAACGCACTGAAGACTACGTAAGGAGCCTCTTCAGTGTAAACACCAGCGCACCATCTCAACACGGAGGGAGCGACACCACAGACAACGAAGACTCGCTAGGACCACGAGGAGAAGACGCTGCTCTGTCAGTGGCATACGCTGCCTGGGATAGCCACAGCCGCAACAGTGATCCACACGCCAGAGCGCACACGGATGCACCACAACAGGCTCGTAATCCAGGTACACCCACGTGGGAGAAAACAGCCCCTCACACTGGCCAGCAGCCATCACGCGTCCACGCCAAGGAAGAGGCGACCGCACGGACCGTCCCAGCAACTACCTCAGAACGGGGCAAACGCGCCGACGTCTCAGGTCTGACAGACATAGCCAAGTACATGATCCGGCGCGACTTGGTGCACGCAGGACTCATCAGCTTCGACGACCGCCCTGAGAACTACAGGACGTGGAAGTTCACGTTCAAAGACGCAATCGACAGCTTGGACTTCTCAGCAAGGGAAGAGCTCAACCTGTTAGTTAAGTTCTTGGGGAACGTATCCAGGGAGCAAGCGCAGAGACTTCGGACGGCAAACGCACATCAACCCCAAGTAGGTCTGGACCTAGTGTGGGAAAGGCTAGAAGAGACCTATGGCAGCCCTGAAGCAGTCGAGGATTCACTCTTCAAAAGAATCGAGAGCTTCCCCAAGATCACGAGTAAAGACTACTCGAAGTTACGAGATCTTGGAGACCTGCTGCAAGAACTGGAGTCCGCAAGGAAAGACCATTCCTTAATAGGTCTCAACGCCCTAGATTCAGCTCGTGGAGTGAGACCCATCCTGGAGAAGCTACCCTTCAACCTCCAAGAAAGGTGGCTTTCACAAGGTTCCAAATACAAAAGGGAGAAGCAGGTTGTCTTCCCCCCATTCTCATTCTTCGTGAGCTTCATCTGCGAAGCGGCAAAGACAAGAAACGACCCCAGCTTCATCTTAGGGGCGCAAACCACATCCAGCGCCAGCCACCCGAGGAACGAAAGGTCAACAGCAAGGTGCAAGGACTCCAGAACACCCATCTCGGTCCACAGGACGGACGTGCCCCCTACGACCCACGCGAGTCCCAGCCAGACGGCCGACAGGGACAAAAAACCAAGGGACCTTAACAAAGAATGCCCTATCCACAAAAAGCCGCATCCACTTAACAAGTGCTTCGGATTCAGGATGAAACCCATAGAGGAGCGAAAGAACCTACTCAGGGAATGGGGAGCCTGTTTCAAATGTTGTGCTTCCACAACTCATTTATTCAAGGACTGCAAAGAAGCTATGAAATGCACAGAGTGCGATAGCGACAGGCACATAGCCGCTCTACACCCGGAAGCTATGAAGCCCAAAGCAAGCAAAGCCCCTAACCCTCCGACAAAGCAGGGCGGGGAGGAAGAAGTGGGAGACACACCCCCCCGACGTCAGTAGCATCCAAATGCACAGAAGTATGCGGAGAAGGAGACGACGGTAGATCTTGCTCTAAAATATGTCTGGTAGCAGTGCACCCAGAGGGACAACCCCAAAGAGCCAAACGGATGTATGCAATCATCGACGACCAGAGCAACCGATCGCTGGTCAGGTCAGAATTCTTCGATATGTTCGGCATACAAGACAGTACTTCTCCTTACACTCTCAGAACGTGCGCAGGGCGAATGGAGACTACAGGGAGAAGAGTGAATGGCTACACCATATGCTCAATAGACGGCAAAGTGAGCATGCCCCTTCCCACACTCATCGAGTGCAATCACATGGCGGAAGATAGGACTGAGATCCCCACGCCAGACGTGGCGCGACACCATCCCCATCTAAAAACCATTGCCGATCATATCCCACCACTAGACGAAGATGCCCAGATCCTGCTGCTACTTGGCAGAGACATCATGAGAGCACACAAGATCCGCGAACAGCGAAATGGGGACCACAACGGCCCAAGCGCCCAAAGGCTCGATCTAGGATGGGTGGTAGTTGGAGAAGTATGCATAGACAGGATACGAGGACCCGACAACGTAGGCGCCCTACAGACGAACTTGTTGGAGAACGGTCGTATATCCCACTTCAAACCTTGTCCGAACCACTTTCAGGTCCACGAGAAGCTCGAGACCAAAAGGAACTACGGAGATGCGCCTGTGGCAAGAAAATACCCCAATGACCTAGGGAGTACAGTGTTCCAGACAACAAAGGACGACGACAAACAGGCGCCATCAATGGAAGACAAAGAATTCTTGAGGTTAATGGATAAGGAGCTCTTCAAGGACGAATTGGGCAGTTGGGTGGACCCACTACCTTTCCGCTCGCCAAGAAGACGCCTCCCAAACAACAGAGACCATGCTATGTCTAGGCTCGCTTCGCTCCGCCGTAACCTACAAAGGAAACCGGAGACCAAGGAACACTTTGTGGCCTTCATGCAAAAAATCTTCCACAGTGGCCATGCAGAGTCGGCGCCCCCAATGAAAGAAGGCGAAGAATGCTGGTACCTCCCGTCGTTTGGCGTCTACCACCCCCAGAAACCTGGCCAAATCCGAGTGGTATTCGACTCCAGCGCTCAGCATCAGGGAGTCTCCCTAAACGATGTTCTCCTCACCGGGCCGGATCTGACGAACATTCTTCTGGGAGTGCTGATCCGCTTCCGCAAGGAACCTATCGCCATAACCGCAGACATTCAACAGATGTTCCACTGCTTCCTTGTGCGAGAAGACAACCGTAACTACCTAAGATTCCTGTGGTACCAAGATGACGACGTAGAAAAAGAAATCACGGAGTACCGCATGAAAGTACATGTCTTCGGGAACAGCCCATCACCTGCAGTGGCAGCCTACGGCCTCAGAAGAACGGCCCAAGACGGAGAAGCAGAGTTCGGGAAAGACGCCAGGAGCTTCGTCGAAAGAGACTTCTATGTGGACGACGGATTAAAATCAGTTCCCACCGAAGAAGAAGCCGTAGATCTACTCAAGAGGACACAAAAGATGTTAGCGAAGGCCAACCTAAGGTTGCACAAAATAGCTTCCAACAGTGCCACAGTGATGAAGGCGTTTCACGCAGATGATCAAGCACCAGATCTCAAGAATTTGGATCTGGGGACCGACACGCCTCCCATACAGCGGAGCCTGGGGATAAGCTGGAATCTTAAAACAGACACCTTTACGTTCCAGGTAGCCATCGAAGAAAAACCCTTCACACGTCGCGGAGTCCTGTCCACCGTTAACAGTCTCTACGACCCGCTAGGATTCGTGGCTCCTGTCACTATACAAGGGAAGTCCCTCCTCAGAGAAATGTCCTTCGAAAAACAGGAATGGGACACCCCACTACCTCCAGAAAAACGGAAAGAGTGGGAAACGTGGAAACACTCCCTGAAGGCCCTCGAGCAACTTCAAATCCCACGCCCCTATTCACCTATATCTCTCACCGCCGCACACAGCAAAGAGCTTTGCGTGTTCTCAGATGCCTCCACCAAAGCTATAGCAGCGGTGGCCTACCTAAAAACCACGGACGTGTATGGAAGTTGCCACATCAGGTTCATCCTTGGCAAAGCTAAGCTGGCGCCACAACCTGACCATACTATACCCAGACTCGAGCTGTGTGGTGCAGTGCTAGCAGTAGAACTGGCGGAGCTTATCGAGAATGAGATGGACAGCAAACCAGATGCCGTCAAACTCTACACAGATAGCAAGGTGGTACTGGGATACATCTACAATAAGAAAAGGAGATTCTACGTATACGTAGCTAACCGTGTAGAAAGAATCAGGAAGTCAACCCAACCAGAACAATGGCGCCACGTGCCCACAGAGCAAAATCCCGCAGATCACGCCACCAGATCAGTACCCGCATCTCAACTGCAGAATACGTCGTGGCTCACAGGACCAATGTTTCTTGCGCAGCCTGCGGAAACGCTACCAACCCCAGTTGACGATTTTGAACTCGTGGATCCCGAAAAGGATACGGAGATAAGGCCCCTACAAGTATCCGTGGTACTCACCAATGTATCGCACAAAAACGCATTCGGATCACATCGATTCCAACGCTTCTCAAAGTGGACGGCCCTTCTGCGAACAGTAGCCCATCTCGGGCATATAGCCTCCTCCTTCCGCCAGACACCAGACGGTAAAACTACCGGTTGCCACGGCTGGCACATCTGCAAAGAGCTGCGCACCGTAGAGGAAATTACAAAGGCTAAGGAAACTGTTCTCAGTCATGTTCAAAGGGAAACATATGCGGAAGAGATCAATTGCATTCGCGGAAAGAAGAGTGTTAACAAAAACAGTCCACTTTGGAAGTTGAATCCCTTCATCGACAACGACGGCCTCATGAGAGTAGGAGGCCGCCTCAATAAGTCCCAACTGAGCAGGGAGGAAAGCAACCCTCTCATCATCCCTGGCCGGCATCACATCGCCACTTTGTTGGTGCGTCACTACCACGAACAAGTCATGCATCAGGGACGACACTTCACCGAAGGCGCCATTAGGGCGGCGGGCATTTGGGTCGTTGGCATGAAAAGGTGCGTGGCCAGTAATCTCCACAAATGTGTTAGGTGCCGAATGCTGAGAGGCAAAAGCCAAGACCAAAGGATGGCGGATCTACCTGTCGACAGACTTAACACAGAACCCCCCTTTACCTATGTAGGACTCGATGTATTTGGGCCCTGGATGGTCATCTCACGTAGAACTAGAGGCGGGCTAGCAAACAGCAAACGATGGGCGGTACTCTTCACCTGCATGAGTACACGAGCTATACACATCGAGGTTATAGAATCTATGGATGCTTCAAGCTTCATAAATGCCCTCAGAAGGTTCTTTGCAATCAGAGGACCAGTTAAACAAATACGCTCCGATTGTGGCACCAATTTCGTTGGAGCATGCAAGGAATTACAAATAAACACTAAGGACAATAGAGACAATAGTATCCAAAGATACCTGCGCGACCAAGAGTGCACGTGGACATTCAACCCTCCTCACTCCTCTCACATGGGCGGAGCATGGGAGCGCATGATCGGAGTGGTTAGGCGTATCTTGGATTCTATAATGCTAAAAACCTTCCTAAGACCCATTACAGAGACTATCCTTCTAATGCCCAAATCGGACTGTGATGGGGAAAAACTGGTTACCAGTGCCGTGGACTTTTAAGAGACATTGTGGTGCGTCAAGCTAACCAAGAGCTGCGCACCCACCCGGCTTCCCTTACTGGAAAGCCTGGCCAAAGGACTTTGATGCCAGTGGTACCAGCCGGTATCACATTGCTATGGAAATATGGACCTTTGCAGTATATTGTTATGTTGTATGTATTGCACATATGTTCCACATAGCTTGCCATATAGTGGTATCTACAGATACCAGACGGGGAGTGTTATGGAACAAGAGCCACATTTCTGACTCACCCCCCTCTCTCCTTTGCAGTTTCTGCCTGTCAGATTTTATTCCCAGCTGCATGGAGTCTGCAGACACATACTGTGCCTGCGTGGCTTGCAACAATGTTGCACTCCTTGCCTGCGAGCATGACATCAGTGAGCTGCTACAGCAGTCTCTGAGATCCTCACCAGAATGGGCTAGTCTGCCCCCCCTCCTGTTTGTTCAGACATGGTCTGCCCCTAGACTTTTCCTTTGCCCACACCGCACCTCACTTCCTTTTCAACCCTGGAGACAGTGAGTAAAGAACCTTTCTCTGTTTATAACCCTTGGTGAGGCCATCTCTTTTTACCGGTTCCTAACTAATAATCACCAATACACACCATCCACAAGCATCTGTACCCTGCTACCTTTTCCCAATAAAGTGGAGGAAATATTACAGGGCTTGGAGTGATTTAAAAGGGAACTGTGTTAATGCTATCGGGAGCCATTCATACCAACGTGCCCTGGCTTCAGAATACGGACAGTCCAGCTAGTGGAGTGCACATGGGACCTATCATTTCTTTTATCATTATATTCATTTTTTACATTGTGTGTTATTATTATTTTTGATCTTATTAGTGTTTATCTAGTTGTTTTATTAAATGTTTTTTTTACTAATCTCAGTCATCTGTTTGTTTCAGCATCTGTTTGTCTCAGCATTTGTTTGTATTGTCCCTTATGTGTTTGTATGTTTTGAAGTTTACTTTATTACTCTATGTTATTTTATTTATTTCTTCCATATGATTGATCGCCTGCACGAGGAGTACCCAAGTGGATTCACCCTCCATCTGGTTGTATATATCCTTTTATTTAGTGTGTCTTAGTGCTAAGCGCCAGGGATATAACATCCCTTCCATTTCTGTCTGCTGACCTGGGGGTCAGAGTTATATCATAGGCTGCTAGCCATTTTAGTGTTAGAAATCAGTGCTCCCTCTTGTTTTGTTGTTCTGCACCTGGATTTGGCAACAAATTAACCAGCGGCCTAATGGACTCACATACTGGCCCATGTGATAGGGTTTTAACCCTAACACTGCCTGCACCTTACCAGGACTTACATGCTAGGGCCAGGAAACACATAGTCAGGGGTACTGGGCTACATGCTCCCCCTGGGGAAATCCCTCACGACCACACATGAGGCACACCATTTATGTACCACCAATAAATGTGTGAAAACATTACATACATAATATTTACATACATAATTGTATAACCGGGCACTCCTATACAGGAGAACTCATAACCCATGCAGCACATATCCTGCTTGGTAATAATATTCTTCCTACCCATTGTAGCATTATTTAAAGGTAGCTTCATGGGCATCATCCAATACAGCTTCCCCCACTCCTGGAGAAAACTCTAACCGTATCTCAAGATCTTTACTGTGGGTGCCCATGATACCACTGCTTGCTCTGGGTATATTCCCCTTCCTCCCACCACCTTGTTTCCCTTTACTAACACAAACCGGGTTTGGCTTAGGTGTGGCACGTACCCCTGGAACATAGGATCCCACCAGTTTAATACCACACTCCCCGCAGATGGTTTATGTATATCTGTTCATACAATAGTACATTTAGGGGCAACGGACATCCCTGGAATGGTGGTCAGGGTTACAAGGGTCTATGCTTCCTACTTAACTTTAGGGGCTTTTCCCGGGGTAGCAAGAGAGGATGTAGCACAGGGTTGGGCCGGCACAACAGCGTCCTGCTCCGGCCTGAAAACAGGCACTCCATCAACTGGAGCAATAAAAGTGTCCTGGGCCCCAAATCTTACGGATGAGCAAGAGGAAAGTCCCGGTCTCACAGTCACCTCCTTGCAGTCTCGGCCAAGGGCCGCAAGCAGCAGTACAACGTCCTCCTTACTTGGTGGTGTGCGTTCTGGATATAGAGTCTCTGCATCCACTGCCACGAGCGCTAGGGCCCTTTCGAGCACCTAGCACCGCAGCAAGAACAAGTCGAGCTCAGCACCACTCACCACCAAGGACGAGTCGGTCTCAGGGGCAAGAACAAAGGACAGGTCATCAGAAGCAAGAATGGTGGAGGTACTTGCCGGTACCTCTGGGACCGATGCACCCCTGTCGAGCTGCTGGGCTGATGCACCCGATGTTTCCTTGAGAAGATCCCCCGCATTCGCAGACGGGCTCCGCTCGGGCGTGGTTACCAAGGAAGGCACAGATGAGACGCGCAGAGGCCGTCTCCACACCACGGCTGGCATCGCTGGTCAAGGAAAGGGGACCTCCAACACGGGCATCCCCTTAAGATGAGTCCACTTGTGAATCGGGGCTCACGCCGTAATACTCCTGGCACTGGTCGGTCAACGGAGCTTTTCGGTTCGGGTGGAAAATGTCATAAATCATGTCCATATAGACTTGCTCCACGTCCGCAGGAGCATTGTCCATCAGCATCAATAGCCGACGGACCAATGGGTAAGAACTCCGTTCTTCACCCGGTGCATGGCGGACATAGGCTGGTCACATACCTCCCGCACCGGCTGAAGGTAGGGCACATCACATCGCCCACAGCGGGACGTAACTTCCAGCTTTCCTTCGGGTTTATGACACCGCGGGCACAGGAGATGTAGGGAACCTTGGCTGTGAAATTTGGTAAGCAAGAGCCCTCCAGGCAGCTCAAATATTTGTGCCAGTGGCTCAGCAATAGGGATAATTGAGGTAGCAGGGAACTGATCAGACACAGCTCTTGCCTGGGTGGTTACTATATGCGTCTGCTGGGTATAATAGCTGCATCCGGCTACACGCCACGTGGTGGCAGTTAGTTCTTTGTCTCCTTCCCCTGGTGGACTAGGAGTCCCAGGCATTGTAAAAGGGGCACGACTATGGCTTTCACACCAAGCCAGACATACTTTGAAAAATCAGAGCTTGCGGTTTCTTCAGGGAACAGCCCTTAGACAGAGATCTTGCCTGATTAGTGTATAGAGCTAGTCAGGGACTCAGTGCTGCGGTGAGGAGCCTGTCATTATTAGTGTGGGCTCAGGTTATTGGACAGTCATCATGGCACGTGGAGGCATCTCCTGCGGTGGGGACTCCTTGTGAGAGACTACGCTGGATCGGTGGATCCTTTTTGAAGTATCAGCGACCGGGTGTTGGAACGCCCGCCAGGTATTTCCACAAGTGCACCAACATATCGGAACCTTACAGGTGCTGATCTGGCCTTGGGGGTGGGTTCCTTGGGGACACTCAGGGGTTAAGTGACCAAGGGACTGGTCGGTTACGCTGGACACGGTGTGGGATATACACGGTGGTGGGGAACACTACTGCACAGTGCGGCAGGGGCCACTGGTATACAAATGTTATTCGTATATGTGTATATGATCCATACAGTAAAGGTTTACGTTATATTTGCGAGCTGTTATAATTGTTCTTGTTCCGAAAATCTCACACATTGGGGATTCTGGGCAAGTGGAGGCACTGTCAGTTATTATATTGTTGCCCCAGGCTCCCAGTAGCGGAGGCTCAGATCTCTGTGAGCCAGCAGGTAAAGCCAGCCCAGTAGACCCCCTCTAAGTCAGAGGGAAAGAGGGTTACAGAAGTAAGAAAAATTGTTGGAGCGATGTAGAGAAAAGAAGCTTACAACTGCAGTACCTGGAAGATCATTGGGTAGGCCTTCATCCAGCAGTGGATGCAGGAGGAAGATAATTTGTGCATGTGCCTTCTTTTATTATACCACATGATGGCGACATACACCACACAAATCAAATAAGCTTTATTGGCATAACAGAAAAAAAATCAGTGTTGCCAAAGCATGAGTAACAGTAGGAAGGGTATAATATTTACAGAGTACATGGGTAACAGTTACACACAGGGATGTGGGGTTTAGTGGGCGCCTCAGTCTGTGACAGGTGCTAATATAATGTGCAGCCAGTTCTTTCGCCCCAAACACTCTACCGTAACTATCCTGCTAAAAGTTTGCAATGAAATCCAGTGTGGAATGGGAACGTGGTCAACTCACTGGTGCAGTATTCCTAGATTTTGCAAAGGCTTTTGATACAGTTGATCATGTTATCCTGTTTAAACTCCAGAGCTCTGGAATAGGGAAGCATGCTTTAAACTGGTTTCAGTCCTACCTATCAGGTAGATCCCAACATGTGTCCATCTCAGGCTCTAACTCCAACCCCCTGGATATCACCTGTGGCGTCCCGCAAGGCTCTGTTCTGGGGCCCCTACTCTTCTCAGTGTTCATCAATGATCTTCCCACAGCTTGTAAGGAAGCTTCAATACACATGTATGCAGATGACACAATCTTATATGCACACAGCCATAGCCTCTCCGACCTTGAACACGTACTTCAGTCTGACTTTTTGAGACTCGAAAACTGGATTTCCCAAAACAAACTATTTTTAAACACTGACAAGACTGTAACAATGGTATTTGGGACCAAGACTAAATTTTTAAAGCTTCCAGTGACTGAGCTCCAGATCAGAACCAACACTAACACCACCCTAACTCCTGTTACTAGTTTTAAATACCTGGGCATATGGTTTGACTCCCACTTAACATTCGGAATGCACATTGATGCCCTGACATCCAAAACCTATGCCAAACTAGGTGTACTTTACAGGAACAAATCCTCCCTACGCCTGCTGGTCAGAAACCATATTGCACAGCAGATGCTAATGCCAATTATCGACTATTGAGACATACTATATGGCTCGGCACCCCAAACCCACCGTGGCAAACTTGACACCCTCTACAATTCAATTTGTCATTTTGTTCTCCAATGCAACTACAACACACATCACTGCGAAATGCTCAAAGAACTAGATTGGTCATCACTCGAGTCTAGGCGCAAAGTTCACCTTTCCTGTCTTGCCTTTAAATTCTTTATGGGCAAGCTACCCATCTATCTGAACAAGCTCCTCACCCCTACCACATGCAGCACTTATCAGCTGAGATCTGACTCCAAAAGGTTCATGGTCCCAAGGCTCAACAAAGTATCCGGCCGCTCCTCCTTGTCTTACCGTGCACCCCAAAACTGGAACAACCTATCGGAGACTTTCACATCCACCACCAGTTTAAGTTCTTTCAAAACTAAGGCTTTCTCACATTTTAATCTGGTGTGTAACTGTTACTGTTGCAAGCCTATAATATACATCTTCTCTGTGCATGCAATGTATTGTATATAATGTATACCCTGTTCATTTATGTAACTGTATTTGTAACCATATATTATTTGTCATATTAACTATGTCCAGGGCATACTTGAAAACGAGAGGTAACTCTCAATGTATTAATTCATGGTAAAACATTTTATAAATAAATCCCTTTAACAAGATCTCTAGAAGTTATAATTTAGCAGTGCAATAACTGGCCCATTGTACAAAACGGCACCGCAAATTCAGCTTTTAATTTGTTTTGGACCAGTTAAATCGCTTATCAGGCTCCAAACCTTAGAAGTATGCTGAATTCACAATGATTAAGCTGGTCATATTTAATAGCACCGCAGGAGCTGCTTTGCACATAACATCTTAAACAGCTTGGATCATGAATTCTTACATCCAGCTAGGACAAAAGTGCATTATTTATTTCCAATTTTTTTTATTTGCACATGTTTGTTTAATTCCACCTGTGTGTACTGACAATGCTCCAAGACCGTTGATCAAACATTCAGAAAGCACATACATCAAATATTATAACATACTTGACATCACAATACCACATTTAAACACCTTTTATGAACTAAATAGAGTGAATGGAATGGTATGAAACAATGACACCATAGTGCCTTGTAAACAAGATCTATATGAGCAATGATAACAAATGGAATCGATGTTCATCACCAAGCAATGAGGAATTAATTTGTCAAGAACCCTGTGTGCTGCGTGGGCTGCCAGCATAGCTCTGTAATGCCATACTATCTAATCTAGCACTGAAGGAGTTAAATAAATCTGTTTATAAATAAACTCTGATTTGCTCAGTGTGCATTTAAATACCTCATTGATTAAAAGCAACAATATCTATATAACATAATTTAAAAGAAAAAAGTGTCAAAGGACGAGTCGCTATGGGGGAAAATCACTTCAGGAAGGGGAATGAGAAGCAGGCACAGGGGTAAGGGGTGTTAACAGAATCACTGTACTTCAAACTAATTGCTGCTCTGACAACAACGCTACAACTTTATTTTACTTAAATTCCAGCAAGCTGCAATCAATCTTGTAGTATACGTATGGGTAGTACTCTTGCTGGCTGAGGTTTAATCCGGGAATATCCATTGGAGCATCAATAATTGATGCAGCACTGCTGTCCAGATGCTTGTACAAATCGTACAAAACTTCCCCCAGTTTTTTCATGGTATTCTTATTCGGCTGGAGCAGCATTGCTTGGAAATTCACAGTTAGACCGTACCTTAAAACAGACTCTACAAAAACCCGCCGAGCTTTTACATGAATCCAAGCAATGAAAGCTTCGCTGAAATTCACTTTGAGCCATCGCACAAGAGGTCCAAATTGTTTTTTCTTATCAGTAGAGAGTCTGTTCATCTCTTCTTTATCAGCTTTTATCTCCTCTTCGTTATACTGGAAGTCACGAACCACAAACTTATGTTCTCTGGCTTTGTGTCGGAAGTCATCCACTGCTTTTCTGAACAAAGTGACATTACAGAGATAGCTGTCTTGTTCTTCAGAGAGAACATTGCAGGATCGTGGGACAACCATCTCAGAGATTCATATTGTTTTATCCATTCATTATGTATGGCAGGGCAGGGACATGTTCCGGCAACGGGGGGGAGACACACACACAGACAGACACACACATATACACACACGCAGGCAGACACACACACACACAGACAGAGACAAATCTCACCCGCACTACATCCAGCAGCGGAGTGGGGGATTCAAGGGGGGGGGGGGAATGTGCTGCCAGAGGGTGGGGGACACATGTATTCAATATTACATTCCCCGGGTACAAAAGCAAGTTCCCTATAATTCTGATATGATGCCTCTATCCCGTCTGACTTTAAGAATCTAAATACCAGCCATTTCCTCCCCTACCTGTTTATTTAGCCACATTAGTTTAGACTTGTTTCATTTATATTTATTACCCACGGGTAAGTGATACACTGATAAGTGTACTTATCTAACATTTTAAAAACTGCCCACTTATCTTCCACATTTTTTCTTGCAAATGTATTCTTTGTTGATTATTCCTCAGTTTATCAAAATCTGCCTTTCTAAAATTGAAAGTATTTGTTGAAACCGCATAATATGTTTTTTGATTATTTATTTCAAATGAGACCATGTTATGGTCACTGTTTCCCAAACGTCCTCTAACGAATACTTGTTATCACTTCTACATTGTTTGATATTACCAAATCCAGTAATGCCCCACTCCTGGTTGGATCCTCAATAATTTGTGTAATGTAGTTGTTTTTCAGCACCCCCATAAAATCTTTAGTTGTACAGAAAGCCCTGACCAATAAGGGGAAGGGACACATGACCAAGGGTCCATGAAGTGATGCGTGGGGAGGGGGGAATTGAGGGCTAGTTTACTTCAGATACTGTCTCCTCTCGCCCTACGTCTCTTGCCTTCTATCACCACCTCAAAAGGTTGCTTCAGAGCACTGCACACAACTGGACAACACTGCACATGCAGACAGATTGGATCATTGCTCTGCTCTGTCAGGTTGTAGAGGAAGAGGTGCTCTGAGCTTAGCTTCTGAGGGACTTTTAGTCTTCCTCCTGCCGTGGAGGGATCGCTCCAGTGCAACCCCTTCATCGGATGCTGGCATGAGTGAGAAGGTGGAGAGGCCAGCTGGGCAGTGGGTGTGTGGCGCAGTGAGTGAAGCCCCAGAAATCCAAGCCAGATGGTGGGGAGTGATGGACCCAGCAGAGGTGCCTGCCCCTTGGAGCATCTCAGCCCCATCGGCAGTGATACCCCCAGAAGGGCGTCTAAGGGGGAAGCTGGAGGGTAGAGGCCTGCGAGAGAGGTAATAAGGGCAGATTAAGGGTGGGCTGGTCGAGGCCCCAGTAAACCAGGGTCTTAGAGACCTGAGCAGTTCCCATGGGTAGAGAGGCCCCAGTAGCCCCCACAGGGAGTCAGGGCCCTTGGACTGCCAAAGCAGAGAGAGGCACAAACAGGACTCAGTAGTCAGGAGCCTCAGCACACCGCAGGAGGACTGGGACCACAGCATGCCACAAGCAGAGGGTGACAACAACTTGCTCAAGGAGGACAGACCCAAGCATTCCCCAAGCAGAGACAGGCTCTAGAAGGACAAGGCCCCAATCATGCTCCAAGCAAAGAAAGGAATCAGCAGGCTCAGGGAGTACATGGGGTCACAGGCCTCAGGAGGATAGAGACACCAGCAGGCCCTAGTGGGAGAGAGGTATGTGTGGCCGGCCTGGAAGACTGTTTGAAAGGTGTTTGCATATGGGTGTTTAGGCCAACAGCTCCTTAGAGAGGCCCCTCTACCCCTCCCCCTGAGCAGGGTTGAAGTGGGGACCAGTTCATTGGGGACAGGGTCACTGAGGAGCATTGGTGACATAAGCTATCCAACAATCAGTTGAGGCCAGCATAGCCAGCGGCGTCTGGGCTGGTGTCCAGTCTGCTAGGTTGAGGAAAGCCGAGCAGACAGCGGGGGTCAGTCGGTCCTGGATAATAGTATTAAAGAAACAAATTAAAAAATGAAGGAAAACCTTGTGCGGGGGCATATGTTGAAATAGGGGCTTTGGAAGTATGACAAAGGTTTCAGAGAGCGGATGGCAGTTATGAAACATGGCAGGTGGGATCTAAAGGATATGGTCTGGTGGTTGTCGAAATGACACCACCGCATCTGTCCTCCTTTCAGGTTCTGGCCAGCAGGGAAGTGTTACTCAGGGCAATTCTTAGGCAAGGTGGGTTGGGCATTCAATGAAAAAAGTGCAAGTGGGGAGTGTTCTCCCATTTTGAGCATGAGTGTTTGCCTGGGAAGGGCATAATGTGTCCAGGTTTTAAAAGGGAGGGGGTAGTTAGGAATGTGTCACAGCAAAGGGAACTGGTCAGAAGGGTGTCAGCTCCCGGGAGTTTAGTTGAGATGGGTTGTTGGCTTGACAACTATCCAGACAAAGTGGGGGCAGATCTGTTGCAGAGAGGATTTTCTAGTGGGTTTGGATTCCATTCAGATAGGAGTGTGGTACTCTTTACTGAGGAATTTGAGAACAGTTTGGGAGCATTCAGTGTTAGTCAGGGTCAAGCTGGGGAGGAGGTGGTGTGGGGGCTCATGGTTGGCCCTTTTAAGGAAAACCACCACCTTTGCCAGGGTTGTTGGTGTCTCCATTGGGGGGTGGAGCACAAGAGGGGTCTGGGCCTTTTGCTGATCAACCACCTGTTTTCCCAGAGTGGGGTCAGTCAATGACACTATCAATAGGGACCAGTGTCGGGTGACCTTTGCATCCGGCATGGGGTTGGAGATGGTTAAGTGTTTCAGTATGGGCTCTTTGAGGGTTATGGCTCAGGTGGAATCGGGCACCCCAGTGGTTTTCAGTTGAATATGGCATTTTTTGATGAGGATAGAGGGGATGACATTTTCGTGATTTGTGTTGCCAATAGGCTATTTCATTTCCTGGTTTATTTTGAGACTTTTAGCACATTCTGGGATGGGTTTTAAGTTAGGAAGTGGGTACTTCAGGAATGGTCAATTACCTTGACGACTTCTTATAATGATCCTAACTTTCTTGGAGTTGTTCCCTCTGGTGGTAGCAGTGGAGTTCTGGGGGGAGGAGTTGAGGGATAGGAAGGTCCTCTTTTGGTTAGACAATTGGTGGCATATGGGGATGGAAGATTGATGGACGTAGTGAAGCAGTCTGTGGCACCGGCAACTTGGGAAGCCTACATGCGGGTGTGGATGGTGATGTAAGAATTTGTTGATTGCTCAGGGGGTGAAGATTCATAGGAGGATTGCTTTTGGGCAACAGTGGGCTTCTTGTTAGCCAGGTTCAGTGATCATGCATCAGCCAATCTGGTAGAGGGCCCTCACCTTGACAAAGGCTGCGTAGCAGTCGAAACGTTTGTTTCTAAACTGTATTAAATTACTTATTGCGAAGTCTATGTGCCTGCATCATCTTTTATTCTCGTGTAAACCCTTGGGACCTGCAGGACAATCCCAGATACCATGAGCACAGGCAGCTGACTTAAGTTGTGTGGAAGTGAAATGTGTGCCAGACAAACCTCCTTGGATTGTCTAAGTTAGGTGAAGACACTCCTGGTCATCTAGCTGGAGCACTGAAGAAGGGAGGTCCCTAATATTCTACATATCAGGGGAAATATGTTAAGCCAGATGAGGTCCGAGGAGTTTATGAATGTGATCCGTGGGGATGCGTCCCAATTAATAGTAACTATCCAGTTCCAGGGTGGGTGTGGTCTGAGATTGTACTGCAGTTGAGGAAAACTCAATCGGGAGGTGATTGATTTGGTGAGATATTTGGGGGATGTTGAAGTTTGGCACAACGAATTGGAAGGGAATATTTTAATATGGGGATACATGATGGTTTGGAGGAGGCTGCACTGCTGTTTTCAGTGAGGCAAGTTTGAGGGGTCAAATGACCTTGGCATTGGATGGGTGTAGACTGGTCTGTTTTGTCCTGGTGGTTAATTTGTAGGAATGTGAGGGGTTCAAAGAATGCATTCTTGAGTCAGTGCCAGGTGTGGCAGGCCTACGGTTGTACTCCTAAGCCAGAGCCCTGGTGTTATGAACCAAGAGTGCTCACTTGGTCATGTAGTAGGGGTGAGCATAATCAGATTAATTGGTTGGGGGTACTTGCGGACCAGGTCCAGGAGTGTTGGTGTTTAGGGTTAATAAAAGGCGGTGGTCATTTTTACCCAACAAAGGTGTCTGTATTTATTTGGCTGGGTTATTAAATGAAATGGGCAAGAGTCAAGGCTACACGCATCATGCTAATCTCATTGCTCCAGTCTATGTCCGGATAATTAAAATCACCCATTATGAAAACATGACCTGGTTTTGCTATCTTCTCCATTTACAAAAGTATTTTGGCTTCCTCTGTCTCAAAAATATTTGGTGGTTTATAGCATATCCTTACAAACATTGTTTTTTGCTTGTACTTTTACCGCCACTGTATAACGATGCTCGTCTCCGATAGGAAGCGGACCCGCAGAGTTGAGGTAGATGTATATGATCACCGACCAGAGCCAGGGGACAGAGTCCTGTTAGTCGTAGTTGGGATCCTGGCAGAGGTCAAGGCAGGCAGCAAAGATGCAAAGTCAGGATAAAGAATGGGGTCAAGGCAGGTGGCACAGGAGCGGTGGTTGGAGTCGGAGGCTGGGGTCGGCACCAGGGAATCCATGGGAACAGGAAATGCACAGGAACAGGGAATGGCAGGAACAAGAACTCAAGGGGGCCAGGAATCCATGGAATATCATACCATGTCCGGGCAGGGGCTGGGAATCAGTGACTGCTATTTAAAGCCCTGGAACAGGTGCAGCCATTTACTAAGTCCAGGAAGATTTGCCATGATCAAAGATGGCTGTAACAGCCACGTAAGGGTAATTTCTAGAAAAAGCAAGGTCTGGAACCCTTACACACTGCAGTCCACAAAACCAGTTCTGAGCTGACCCATCCCAATAAATTTGCCAAATTGAGGGAAGATATTGGGAGTGTCAGTGCAGGAATGGCAAGGCTGGGGGAGACCGATTCCTCTAGCAACCAGGTGTATAGTTCCTCCGGTACAGAACGGACTCGAGATACTCAGAGACCAAGAAAGATTGTGGTGGTAGGGGATTCCATTATTATAAAGGTTGATAGGGCAATCTGTTGCCATGACTGCATGAACCAAACTGTTTGTTGTTTCCCATGGGCTTGAGTTCGGCACATTGCAGATCGGGTAGACAGATTGTTGTGAGGGGCTGGGACTGACCTGGCAGTCTTTGTGTCCCATCTGTGCTGGAGGAACAATTCCCTTGGATGTTAGAGGAATTAGTCTCACCCAGCCTTGCCATTCCTGCCCTGACACCCAATATCTTCACTCAATTTGGCAAATCTGTAGGGATGGAATGGACCACCTCAAAATTGGTCTCCCTCTTCCCCCTGCTTCTCCTTCTAACTATTACTCAGTGTAGGGAGAATGAAGTTCATCTTGTTTCTGATAGCCTAGGCATGTAAGGTGTTAACTATAAGCGTGTAATGTGTTACGTTTAAATGTCTACTGTTGCTGTAATAATTCTTACATAGTCTAAAACTTCCAGTATATCGTTTATTGTGAGTTTCAGACAGCTTACTTCTTAGAAGACGCTGCCTTAGTTTGCTTGCGTCCGGGAATATGCGATAGCAGAAAAAGTAACTCTAATTGCCAGGTACCTGAGCAGAGGTGTGGGGGTTCTCCTGCTACACCATGCATGTGGTATCCTGACTGCTGTGACTTGAAACTAAGTATTTCAATAAACAATATTTGACTTTCAATTGGTGTGGGCATGTCCATGTGATTACTCGTGGGTGATATCGACAATCCGAACAAACATTTCAATCAGTATATTTTGAATAAGTATTTCCTGTCAGTACAGTACAGCAGGATATGTAACTCCTGTCAGCACATTTGGCATAGTCGGCACGATTGTCTTGTCATCCCGAATGCATGTGGTTAACCTAATTTGTATTAGGTTTGGGATTTTTTTGTTGTTGTTGCAGTATTGTGTTATTGTATAACAAAATGCTTTGGAAAATGGTTGTGAAGGGGGGAAGTGTCCATGTGGTTTTGCCTGAATGGGTATCTAGAACTGGTCCCTGGATACCTGTGGACTAGGGGTGTACCGAGTACCCAGAATTACCCGGTACTCGGCGTTACTCTGCACATTTCCAGCTACCCGGACATTACCCAGACCCAGCAACTGAGAAGTGGGTCCGGCGCCGGGTAATACCCGGCATCGGGTAATGTCAGGGTTGCTGAAAATAATCTTATTACTTACCTTTCTTATATTTCAGCCAGCGACGGACGACATCTAGGAACAGCAGCGATCCTGTGGCGGTGGCAACATCGGAAGTGTCTTCAGCCGGCGTGGGACAGCAGGAATCCATTACACAGCACAGCAGCAGGTAAGCAGTGTGTGTGTGTTTGAGACGCCGGGGAACCATGTGACCGGAGCAGGAGCGTTCCTATTGGACAGCTAGGGGAGCCCTGGGAGACCCCCCCTCTAACTGCCAGGCATCTGAGCAGATGTGTGGGGTTTCCCCTGGTAAGCCAGGCATGTGGTATCTTGACTGCTGTGATTCGATGCTAAGTATTTCAATAAACAACATTTGACTAACAATTGGTGTGGGCGTATCCATGTGTACTCGTGGCCGATATCGACAATCCAAACAAGCATTTCTAGCAACTATATTTTTAATAAGTATTTCCTATCAGCAAATTTGACATACAGTAGTTGGCAGGATAAGCAACCCCTGTCAGTACATTTGGCATAGCTGGCAGGATAAGCAACCCCTGTCAGTACACCTAGCTACCTACCTCTTCCCGTTGCTCAGTCATAGCTCCACCCTAGACACCACTAGCCCCAACCCGGGCCTGCTCAGTGAGCAATAAACGCCTTTCAAGATTGTCAATGTCCCTCAATGTTTCAAGTTGCCTTTTCAGATAAGCAATCTGAGACTCCAAAGAGGCCAACTGTTCACACTTCTCACAGCAGTATGCTCCCTGAAACAACTGCTCCAAGTGCACATACATTTGGAAAGTTGTGCATTGAGGGGCATTCTCAGTCCTGCTAATTGTAGCAAAAGAAAAAAGAAAAATTAGTGCGCCTATCAATTGGTCCGTGAAGCACTCAACTGAGTAGATACAAAAATACAATTGAAGGGGTTAAAAAACCTTACATATACAAACACTTAAAAACAATATATAGTTATGTGACATGAACCATTCAGGAACAGCCAGGGTCTGGCTCTAAGTGGTGTAACAAATAATATATACAAAACGGTATGTATTGCCTAAAACCCAAATATAATTGCAGCTTCTGATGCAAGGGACCCTAGTCCTTGCTGAGATATATGAGGATAAAGAACAGAAAAAATGAGAAGTGCAAAGAATTGGGGAAAAGGCAAACAAGTGGAGTGCCTAAGGAACTGACACTGCAATTGCCTCTGGTGTGCCTGCTCGCTGCCTGGAGTATCTCTGAGCGTCTCTTGCTGCCAGCCGGGAAGGGTCGGTGCATCACGTCCGGCCGTGACGTCATACCCGGAAACCCGGCAGGCGGGTAGTTGCTCTGCTCCGTGCTCGAGCCTTGGAGAAGCGGCTAGCCGGAGGGGTCTTGGATGAGAAGTGTGAGGAGCCGTCCGTACAGATCGGTCTGAAGGTTGGGTGAGCTGATTACATAGGGGCTCGCTGACGGTCCCACATCACTCTTGTCCCATTTATTGTCTGTTCAATCTGTGGACGCTGCACCCTTGAGGCTACCACTTTCATTTGGAACCAAAACATCACCTATGCCATATAACTTTTGCCTGGGTCTCCCTTGACACAGAGGGGCCCTGATTGCTCCCCACCAACGTATTGCATACCACCCGGACATTCAATTGCAGAGACTTTTAATACTTTATTCTTGGTTTATCATTACTATTTGTGTGTTTTTATACAATTATAAAGTGGCTTGTTTGCCTTTTCCCCAATTCTTTGCGCTTCTCATTTTTTCTGTTCTTTCTCCTCAATTGTAGCAAATATGGAGTATTACTTGCTAACAATGTATTGTTCTTCTATATACCTTATTTAACAGCTTTTTTATTTCAACTCCTTCTGGTTATAACTCCACACTTAATCCAAACTGCACTTGAATCACACTGCAATTCAGTCAGACATTGCAGTGCTGTATCTCTGGCAGTGAAAGAGTTAAACTGTCAATGACAGTAAACCAATACTAATAGGGATCCTTATTTAATTGAATTAAATTACATTTATTGATTGTATTATACAGGCACATTTCAAAGGACCTTAGTATGTACAGCTTGGAGGAGAGAATGGGATGGGATAAAAACTTTCAAATATATATATATATCAATGATTTCAACAAGGTGCAGGAGGGAGGCATCTTTCAGAGAACAAGAAGTGCTAGAACAAGAGGTCATGCTCTGAAGCTGGAGGGTGAACGGCTCAGGGAAAATGTGAGGACGTCCTTCACGAAAGGGTTGTGGATTCTTGGAATATTTTCCCAGCAGAGGTGGTAGAAGCTAATACAGTAGAATTTAAAAAACACTGGAATCGAGAAAAGGGGATCCCAGTTATGAAACGAAAGGATCTGATAGGGTCTGAGGTTCCACAGCAGATAAGAAAATGGGCGGACTGGGTGAGCTACAGTAAGTGCTTCTTACGCACTATCAAATGTAATGAATAGTAATATAAGAATCCCAGTGTGTAAAAGCTTGGTGACAGCATGTACCCTCTAGTTACTGCTCTTTACTAGAGGAAAATAGCCCCTTGCATGATGTAAACTCCAACCCTCTGTGTCATTGAAACTCTGCCACAGTTGATTGCTTTATGACTTACCTGTAGTGTTTGATGGGTGAGGAGGGAGACGTTTCCTGCTGGTAATAGTCTTCGGAGTGGGAGAATTGGCTTTGAATCCTGGTGCTGGCTCATACTCTCATTGCAAGGAGTTGTCCTCGTTTTCAACACAATCACACACCTTACACTTTAATGGGCTGCCCCATAAACATACCATACATTACAATAGAATCTCCCTCTTACACGCACCATACATTACAATGAGATGCTCCTTTTACACACATCAACCTACATTACAATGGGAATCCCCGTTACACACACCCATACATTACAATGGCATGCGCCTCTTACACAGATCATACAGTGCAATGAGAGCTCCCACTTACACACATCATACATTACAATGGCATGCCCCTCTTACACACACACACCATAGATTACAATGGGATACTGACACCCAACCCCTTGAATATGAACATACTACATTGAATGGTGATACCAAGTATCGCTGATCACTTTTCTCAAACACTTAAATGTGAATGTACTGTATTGTATAATAAATAAAGAGTATCTCTATGCACTGTCAGCCCATAGCATATGAACACACTGCATTGTAGAGTGATGATGAGTATCTTCCACACACTTTCACCCAAAGAAAAACTAAGAAAGCCACCTCTGTTTGGTCCCACATCTTCAGCTTTAATAATCACAGACACCATTACATCTTCCACTAACGCCAAGGTACAGACTTTGCACAGCCTGTAGGAACGCACAGGTTTAATACATAATACAAGCCTCAGGAGAACAGGTTACATCTGGGCATCAGAAGCTTGACTGTATCATACCTCATACTTCATTTGATTGACCGTGTTATATATATGTATTTATATATATATATATATATATATATATATATATATAAAATATATATATATTTATATATATATATATATATATATATATATATATATATATATATACTGTACACACACATATGTTGCAGGGCACCTTTTAAGCACAAAGGCAGTTGTGACACTAGATCCTATAGGGTACCATGCTATAGCTCCCATCTTCCCCCCCCCCAAACCCCATCTCCCTCCCCAGTTCCTAGCGCTGTTTATCCCCATTCTGCCACGTGGGACTGAGTATGCTGCTTACTGTTAACAGGTAGATTTGAGCGGCAGCAGGTAAGGGGTTAAATAAAACCGGAAGGGAAGGGATTCAGAGCTTTCACAGCAATGCAGCCCCAGTGGAAATTAAAAGGCCTTAACCCCTTCAGAGCCAGATGAACCACAGAAAACAGATTTTATCATAAATCTAATTTTTTTTTCTTTCAAAAGGAAATGGATCTTCAGCATAGTTAATTAAAAAGAATTAGTGGTACAACTGGTTTGTAAACAAAAAGTGTGGTACTCAGAGTTTGTAACAGAGAAAGTTACATTGGGTGTGTAAATACACAATAGTGGTATTCCAGGTTTTTTATTAAAAAGTAGTGGTACTCCAGAAATGTAAATGTAGAGTAGCGCTACTCCAAGCTTGTAATTTAAAAATCAGTGGTATTCCTGGTCTTGAAATAAAAACTTTTGCTAATACTCATTTGTAAAAACAAAAAAAGCAATGGTACTTCTGGATTGCAAAGAAAGAGTAGTGGTACTTTGTACCCATTAGCACTATCAATCTGAGGCCTACAGTATGTCAGTTACCTCATCTTCATCATATAAAAGATGGCTGCCCATGTGTTGCTACGTGTGGTTAGCTTGCAGTAAGCTTCCATTCTGATGATATATATATATATAGCACACAATTTGCTAAATATCTGTAGCATATCATTTTATAAGCATGTTTCCTGCAAGAGTTTACATAAATATCAATGTAGGATTACAGGCAGGAAGTAGGTATTTGGATACACAGGCTATTCTATCCTACAAGGATCACAAGGAGCTCCTTTTTCTACAAAGATTTAGTGGGATGTGTATCAAGAGTCACAAACAATCATTAAATTGATGCAAAGAGCATACATTTCTTACTGTGCCCCTTTGTGTCAATGTATTTAGGTGCTTTTTGTCAGATTTTCTCCATGAGACATATGGAGAGGTTATAGAAGCAGTTAGGGGAGGAGTTGTATGAGCAGTTAGGTGAAGAGTCACTCAGCACATTATTACAATGGGATGTATCTCTGTCAGGTTTCCTCTGTAACTGCCCCTATTTTATTTCCTCATTACATCAGTTAAATCCCTTAGATCGGAGGTGTCACTAACCTCTGTGCCCAAGACTGTCTGGGAGTTTTGCGGGGCTCTGTGCAGAGGGAGTTTGGAGGAGCTTTTTACCTGCTCCGGAGCTGGCATCTCCTCCTGCTGCAGCACGTCGCATCACGCCTTGCCTCTTGCGCCCTCACATCATGTGATGTCGCATTGTCATGGCGACAACGCGTCATCACATGGTAGCAGGAGTTGATGCCGGCACTTACAGAGGCTCCACGCTCTCCCTGGGCAATCACAGTTTACATTTGATGGTGGCTCATTTAACCACCACCACATTAAACTGTAATGACTGAAGTTGGGCCGGGGAAGACAGCTGCACATAACGGGCGTGATACAGTCGCACCGATGGCAACACCACCAAGCTGGCTCTAGCCTGTCCCGAAGAGATCAGCATCACAGCTTTATTCATTTGATGTTGATACAAAGTGACACAGGAGAAAAATATTGCACGGCATCAAGAAACAAATTGTGACATGTTGATACCATCCCCTCTATATTTTCTCAATCTGTCTGGGTGGCAGAAGGAAAGTGGATGTCAAGGTGATGTTATTGGGTAGTACTTAGTACCACTACATTTCCAACTCTACAATTTCTCAAGGCTCCATTTAGCATATATATATATACACACACACACACACACACACACACACACACACACACACACACACACACACACACACACACACACACACACACACACACACACACACACACACACACACACACACACACACACACACACACGTATCACTTCACATTTGCCATTCTGCAGGTAAAATAATTCAGTTGTTTCCTGTTTAGGAGGAATATTGAAAATATATTGTCTTTCTTACATAGTGCTGACAGTGTATGCAGCGCTGTACATAGATAGTTGCAGGCACTATGAGTCCCTGCCCTAAAGAGCTTACAATCTAAAATTCAGTGCCTGTGGCACAGGGTGATGAAGTTAATTGCCCAAAATCACAAGGAGAGCTGAAACTGGGCTCCGAAGCTGGGGTCACACACTTCAGTGGCATTTAAGCACAGAATATGTTCTATGCAGTACTGTCCCCACATGTAATTGAATATATATAGACCTCTGGAGACGGTCTTTTAACTGGTATCAAAACAATTTGTTTCCCAGAATTTGGTCTATCCACCACACCTATAACTACAGGGATGTCCGCTCCACGGACTGAAATCAGTGACATTTGGAGGCTCTGAACCTGAAAAATTGTAATAGAAAAGTGCTGATTTTTATCAGTGGGACTCCATTGAAGTCTATGAGTTGCTGATGTTTAAAATCAGCGAAACACTCCAAATCAGGGAGACTCCCAGAAAATCAGTGAGGTCTACAATTAGCTAAACCAAATAGCAATCTATGTTACTAATAGACCATAAATGTAAATGTTAATATGGTTTTGTGCATTAGCCAGAGTGTAACCGGCTTTAATTCTGGATTCAGTGGGATTTTTGCCACCCAGACAATAATGAAATGATTATTGTAGCAAAGAGTCACTGTTTGGTACAATCACTAGACACTGTAATTACCGTCTATCACTGACGTTATAATACCTGATTAAATAACACAGATCAGACGGAAGTAAACACTTGGTGAACAGTATAGAAATCTCAGCACATCATATCAACATACGTAAATCACATTCAAATCACGTACAGTATTACACACATCTATCTCCCACTTAAAAACAAATATAACAGATGTACCGTGTAACTTAAACTTAGTCAAGCTCTCTCTTTTATAAAAGGCAGCTGTGTCATAATTAGGACAACATGTAATCTGCATATTTTCATGTTGGGTAATAACTGTGGCTATTTAATATATCAATAAAGGACTAAAGATCAATACAATAATCCATCTAAATAATCTCAAGCAAAGGACGTCATGGTTTCCCTCGGTGTGCTGTCCCACTGTCACCTCCTGTGATGTTATGTATGGCTCTGCCTGTGACGGGAACCGTTTGGTGTCAGCAGGAGGGGGGGTGGGGGGGGATATGAAACGAGCAGGAATTTAATATAAAGTTTTCCGTTCAGTTTCTTTAGCAGTGATTGTGACAGGAGGGGGTAACGGCTCTATAATAAAGGTCAAGCCCATTTGGTTACCCCTGCTCCATGTATAAGGGTCACAGAGAGTTAGCTCTTGGACCCAGTAACATTGTATGATCACACTGTACTAAAAAAAAGTGAATAAGGATAAAGATAGAGAGGAAAGAAAGGGAGAGGGCAAAAGAGGAGCGGAGTGAGGGGAAAATAGAAAAGAAAGGAGAGAGATTAAGAAAGGGAGAAAGAGAAATGGAGAGGGAAAGAGAGAAAGATAAAAAACGGAAAAGAGTGAAAGAAATGGAGAAAGACGGAATGAGAGGTAAAAAGGGAGAGAGGGAAAAAGGAAGAGAGAACTGAATGAACGGGAGTGCGAGAGGGGTAAGTAAGGCTTCTTAAATGTGACACGTTATGGATCAGAGATTTGCTTAACTGACCTTATAACTTGCAGTAAAAGGAATAGCTTCTAAAGTGAGTACATCCTCCAGCCCAACTAGCTAACTAAATAACTAACTGCCCACTCAAAACTAACTGTCCACGGTCCTTCTGCCTGACTGATAAATGCTAAACTAAACTACAATCCCAGTGCTAAGCATTCTGGGAGATACTGTCCTGCCTTTCCCGAGTACAGAAAGCAGGACATAAAACCAATATATAGAGAGAGATATCAAACCCAAAAGAGTTTAAAAAAAGTAGAAAAGAAGGAAACAAAGAAGAAAGAATGAGTTGCTGGGCCATCCGGCAACTTATGGGTAAAAGGGCCATGTGGTAGTTCAGGCCTGGAATGTTCTCAAAATTTAAAGGCATCACGATAGACAACACTATATAGCTGAGCATCATATGACCAATGAGTACTCTGTCATTGACAGTATCAATGTAAGGCAACCTATTGGCTACAAGTCATTGGAAAGATTGACTTCCTTACTATCACTACCTTCTCAGAGTTAACCCAAAGCATAGATCTCCCATCCCCTAATGGTCTATACTAAGGCATAGTCAAACTGGCCTCTCTCTAGACCCTCCTTGTGGTCACTCCAGGAAGAGGCCGGCATCCTGCTGTAGGGGTCTAGTAGTATCCGAAAGCAGCGGACCATGAGTATAACCAGAAATACCAGAAGGAAGATGACAAATGCAAATACTGTCTTCTGCTCAGCGTCCATCCCATTGGAGCCAGGATGATGGTCCAAAAGGGTTGGAGAAAGCAGCAGTTCATAATCTGTAGCTGATGCATCTTCCATGGTAGCGGCATAGCAGTGCAACCCCTTTACATTCAGTGTATCAGGGTAAGTCATGTACACCTGGCAGGAAGACAGTGAATACAATCATATGTTAGACAGTTATCAATATGGTGTAGAGCAGGGGCATAGCACCCTGATAATTAAAACAGCACAGGCTTCCTGTGTCGGTATATAACACTATATAACCATGTGTGGGTCAGTGTATCTGTGTACGTGTGTATATACAAATATGTGTATATTGTTGAATACATCAAACATACGCAGAGTACCGATCTAGTGAGGGATCTGATTGATGAGGTTAATTAATCGGCAGAGTATTAATTTCGAGAGCGATCTAATTGATTAGGGTAATTCATGGGCAGAATATTGATCTAGAGGGTGATCTGATTGATCAGGATAATTTATAGGTAGAGTATGGATCTAGAGAGTGATATTAATGTTTAGGGTAATTCACAAACAGAGTACAGGCATACCCCGCATTAACGTACGCAATGGGACCGGAGCATGTATGTAAAGCGAAAATGTACTTAAAGTGAAGCACTCCCTTTTTCCCACTTATCGATGCATGTTCTGTACTACAATCGTCATATACGTGCATAACTGAAGTAAATAACACATTTGTAACAGGCTCTATAGTCTCCCCGCCTGCGCACAGCTTTGGTACAGGTAGGGAGCCGGTATTTCTGTTCAGGACGTGCTGACAGGCGCATGCGTGAGCTGCCTTTTGCCTATTGGGCGACATGTACTTACTCGCGAGTGTACTTAAAGTGAGTGTCCTTAAAGCGGGGTATGCCTGTATTGATCTAGGGAGAACTCTTATTGATCAATACGAAATATGAACAGAGTTTTGAGCAAGGGAATTTCTGATTGATCAGTATAAAACATAGATATTGATCCACGGGAGAGATCTAAATGATCAAGATCAAACCTAAGGAGAGATGGCGGCCTCCAATCTCCAGAGGAAAAAATAAGAATATCTCAATGAATTGATTTTAGGTTTCAGTTTGAATAGCTCTACCAGTGCAGATGTGCATGCAAAGGATACTTTAGATCAGTGGTTCTCAATCTTTTTTGAGCAGGGGCACTCCTGAAGGATTTTGAAAATCTCAGGGCACCCCTGTTCTTCAGACCTCACTCTTCCCCTCCTCGCTTACATGCATACACACTCAGCCACCTTTTCACAAGCATACACCTCCCACCCTCACCCACCCTCTTCTTACACACTCACACATCATATCCACCCTTTTACGCCACACACTTCACATGTATCTCCCTTTTCCGTACAGCGCACTCACCCCCTTTCTTAATCACAAACACCACATTCACCCCCCTTCTCTAACTTACACCTCCCCCCACTCCACACAAATCACTAGCCTCTCTCACCCTTCCAACACAAAGTCACCATACACCCTGCCACACAAAGACATCAAACTTTCGTCCCCACACAAAGCCCTCATTCCTCCCAACTCCCCACACACCTCAAACATGTCAGATGCTCAACGGGCACATCCTGCGCTGTCTGTCGACAAAGAGGCTTTGTAGGTCTGATGCCATCTTTATACCAAACTCTTTAAATTGTTTGAAGCCCCTGGGGTCGCAACCCGGGGGGAAGTCTGGGTTTCCGAATATAGGCATGAGAGGGGAGGGGGAGGATGTCAATTCATAGCTGTCCTTTGTTTGCGTCCAAATTCTCCACGTGCATCTCATGGCTCCTAGGCCTATTTCGCCTGGTTTTGTTATCTTCCCACCCCCTTGGGACCAAAGTAGAGCTCCAAGGGATAGGTGAGCCACGTAGGAGGCCTCAATCTCCAACCAGCCACAAGACGCTGGGTTGTTATTCCATACCACCGTTGGCTTTAGGTGGGCTGCTCTGTAGTACTTGATTATGTCAAGTACACCTAGGCCTCCGCACTCCTTTGGGGCAAGCATTACTGTTCGCGCCACCCGCGGCCTTTTGTCTTTCCATATAAATTGAAAGATGCTATTTTGTATGTTTTTGAGGTCTGCCAACGGTACGCAGACTGGGAGCGTCTGGAAGAAATACAGCAGTCTGGGAAGGATGTTCATCTTAACTGATGCCACCCTTCCGAGCCACGAAAAATGGTATTTGTTCCATCTCTGGAGGTCTTTTTTAATATTGGAAAATAATGGAGGGAGATTGCAATTGTACAATGCTGCGTATGAATGGGCTATTCTGACACCCAAATATTTTATGTTTGTTGAACTCCACTTATAACTAAAGTTGAGCTGCATTAGTTTTACTTCTTGGGCGGTCGGGGTTAGGTACAGGACTTCTGATTTATCGCTGTTAATTTTGTACACGGAAATCCGGCCGAATCTTTCCAACTCAGGTTGAAGATTGGGGAGGGTCGTCATGGGGGATGTCAATGACAGGATAACATCATCCGAGAACAACGAAATTTTGTGTTCTCTGTCCTGATGACGACCCCCCTTATATCTTGATTCTGTCTAATTGTTGCTGCCAGGGGTTTGATCGATAGTGCGAAAAGGAGTGGGGATAGAGGGCAACCTTGTCTGGTACCATTCTTCATTTTTATGGGGACTGAGTCTTTGTCTTTTTATTTTAACATTGGTGCCAATGAAGACGGAGACGAAGACTAGGATGGCCTTTATCCTAGCAGTGGTAAGTTCAACTTTCATTTACTATAGGGTGACTGGCTATTCATTGATTCTGAATGGGCAAAAGCACTATTAGACAGATATGGCTAACAGGGCTTTTACTCATTACTGTGTGGTGGAGGGTGGGTTGTTAGGGGTCGAGGGGGGTAGTAGGGTGCCCATTGGTTGTCAATGTGGCAATCTTGTGGCAATGTGGCAATGTGGCATGCCCCCCTTGAGGGCATAGATAACCACAATGACAATCAATAGATTAAATGGCTAGTGATTTTTTTTATAGTATTGTAATTTGTATTGTATATTATTTTATTGCACTGTCTCGTATATTTGAAAGGGCAAAAGTGCTTTTAGCCATATTTGGCAAAGAGGTATTTTGTGTATTCCTATGTGTGGTGTTGGCGGTAGAGGGGGTGGGTGAAGGGGGTAGTTGCCCCAGGGTGGGTGGTAAAGCCTTGCAGGAGGGCTTAACCCCTTTATTACCGCTAAGATAAGGGAGTGGTTAAACCATCCTGAGAGGCCTAACCACCCACCCTGAGGAAACTATGAAGGTGGTATTTGACTCGGGTGGTTAAGGTCTCCCGGGTGGGTAGCGGGGGGGGGAAAGGTTTCAGCAACCCCCCAGGAGGCTTGAACACAGACCCAGGGGCAACTACAAGCTCCATTCATCCCCTCTACCACCAACAAACCAGGTACTGCTATTTAACCCCTTCATTACCTTAGCGGTTAACAACTAATGTATTGAAGCTGGGCTGTATTTTATTTTTATTGCATACGATTGAAGCAGGGGATCTCCAGAGCTGAAATTAATGCGGGACAGGTCCGGAGACCCCCGGCTTCAGTCCTATGTACTGTAGTAAAGAGAAATTATACTCATTCATATGCACATCGCAAATCCAATCTCGCCATCCTTTAGGTGGCAGAAACAAAATAAGCGTGTTTAATCCGCGATGTGCATATCAAAGCTACCTTAATAGCAGTTACTGCCAAAAAATGCAAGTTTGGGCATTTTTTGAGCTACCAACATGGCTTGTAATAGCAAGAGTGATCACAATCATTAAAACGCAGTTTTCTATCGATTTGGAGAAGTTATCGAAGCTTTCTGAATAGTTACACATGCAAAATCGATTGGAAAGTGCATTTAACACGCGTTAAGTCACTTATCGGAGCTATCTGAATAGACCCCTAAGCCTGTATGTTACCTTTACAAACAAAGCTACTTCTAAAAGTTTTTTTTTCTGTAGGAGAAAAAAAGAGACAAAATCACTTTGAAAAGACTTAAAAAACGCAAGTAAGAGACAATTCACCAGCACGGAATGAGATATGGACAGCAGGCATCAATAAGACCAGGCCGAGGTCTATGCGAGAGGAACAGACAGAGATATATAAAGATTAAATGCTCCTGACTGTCAGCTAAATCTATAACGTGTATGATCTGCCCCAAACAAAGGTGGATTTTGTCTTACTTGTTTACTGGAAATGTTATTACAGCATTTGAAATGTGTATTCCAGATCAATTCTGGTCAGGCACTTACTCATTCTCAGGAGTGTTACAGGGAGCAGTTTTATGGAGAAAAATAAGGATGTAGGGAGCAGTTACATGGACCAATAGGAGGAGATGCGGGGAGGTTTTAGAGAGCAATTATATGGAGCAATAGTAGTTAGGGAAGGTTTATAGGAGCAGTTATATGAAGCAATAGGATGAGTTATAGAGAGCCATTATATGGCACACATAATATAATGGGATGCATTCTTTGTTTGACATCTTTTTGCAGCGCATTAATGGCCCCTCTGGCAGTGAAGGTGTTATGCGTCACCAAACTGATTCCATGTTTGAGTCCGCAATAACATTTGTAATCACTGACATAACAATAGTTGATTGATAACTTAACAAGTTACGGGGCAAGTTACACTTTTCTTAAAATAAATTGGATTATTGGGATGTACTGAATATAAAAATGGAATAAAAGGGGCAGGTCAACTTATCAGTGGAATCGGCTCCTTAGAAAGATAACTGTTTTACCTAATTGTATTTTGTAAAAAATGAATAAGTTTCGCTTTTCGTCGGAAACACTAAATTCAACTACTTCCGTTTATCTGGTTTACTAATGATGGCTTCATAATTACTTTGCAAACAGAAGACAGAGCAAATCTAACAGTTTTACCAGCAGCTCTGTAAACTGACAACATGTTTTATCACCTACAGTAGAGACATCAGACAAAAAAAATGGTTTAACATGGAAATGTTAAAAGTGAAAACAAATATATGGCTCTGTTGGTGACAGGGACCATTTGTTTGAAAGGAGCAGAATTTGAAAAAAAATTCTAATTTCAGACTTATGGGCTCATTCACTAAACGTTGATCAGTTCAGTGTATTGTCAAAACGGTATTCACTAAGAAAAATCACAATTATTGTAAAGTGCAGTAAACATCGCTCTGCTTTGTGTGTTTTTTTTCAAATACTTATCGCACGACTTGTGTTTGCTTAAACTGCAGGCCTGGCAGAGTGGCACGGAGAGAGCTGCATCTCCTGCACAGCTCTTACAGGCGATCGTGCAGTTTTAATGTTAATTTTAATAACAGAGAATTGTAGTCTCATGAGCTGAACCGCATTCATTTCAGCCTCGGAACACCCTGCTTCCCGAGTTACAGGCCACGGTATGGGGTGCCGGTATCTTCTGTGTGTTTAAATGTCCCGGTCACGTGACGCGGGAGATTTAAACATGGCGGGGATACCGGCACCCCATGCTGGGGTCTGTATCTCAAGAATACACATTCAATCATATAAATACCAAATTATACAAATAACATATCATGGGAATAAGGGCTTCAGACATAAAAGTAACATTTAGGAAGAGGAGTCCCTGCTCCAAAGAGCTTACAATCTGATTGGTAGGTAGGAAGAACATACAGAGACAGTAGGATGGTATTCTGGTAAGTGCGTCTGCAGGGGGCAAAGGTTAATGTATCATGTGTATAGTATTAGCTACGGTGCTACTCATATGCCTCCTTAAACAAGTGTATCTTAAGGTGGGTCTTAAAGGTGGATAGAGAGGGTGCTAGTCGGGTATTGGGTGGAAGGACATTCCAGAAGTGCGGGGCAGTCAGTGAGAAAGGTTTAAAGCGGGAGAGGGCTTTAGATGCAGAGGGGGAAGAGAGAAGACATCCTTGAGAAGAACGCAAGAGTCGGGATGGTGCATAGCGAGAAATTAGGGCTGAGATGTAAGGAGGAGCAGAAGAGTGTAAAGCTTTAAAAGTGAGGAGGAGAATTGAGTGTGAGATGCGGGATTTGATCGTAAGCCAGGAGAGTGATAGCAGCAGGGGAGACGCTGAGACAGATTTAGGAAAGAGTAGAGTGATTCTGGCAGCAGCATTTAGGATAGATTGTAGGGGAGACAGGTGAGAAGCAGGAAGGCCGGACAGCAGGAGGTTACAGTAATCGAGACGGGAGAGAATGAGGACCTGAGTCAGGGTTTTAGCAGTCGAGCAACAGAGGAAAGGGTATATCTTTGTAATATTGTGGAGGAAAAAGCGACAGGTTTTCGATACGCTTTGAATGTGAGAGGAGAATGTGAGAGAGGAGTTGAGTGTGACTGCTATGCAGCGTGCTTGGGATATTGGGTGAATGATAGTGCTTACAACAGTAATGTGGAAGGAGGTTTGGGAGGAAGTATGAGGTGCTCTGTTTTTGCCATGTTAAGTTTAAGTCGACGGAGAGCCATCCAGGATGATATCGCAGAGAGACATTCAGAAACTTTGGTCTGTACAGCAGGTGTAAGGTCAGGGGTTGAAAAGAAAATGTGTGTGTCGTCAGCATAGAGGTGATATTTAAACCCAAGAGATATGATTAGGTCACCTAGAGAAAGTGTGTACAGAGAAAAGAGAAGAGGTCCCAGGATAGAGCCCTGGGGTACCCCCACAGAGAGATCAATAGAGGAGGAGGTGTTAGCAGAAGAGACAATGAAAGTACGACGGGAGAGGTAAGACAACATCCAGGATAGAGCTTTGTTACAAATACCAAGAGTATGGAGAATGTGAAGGAGAAGCGGGCGGTCCACGGTATCAAATGATGCAGAGAGGTCGAGTAATATGAGCAGAGTGTAATGACCTCTGCCTTTTGCAGCATGGAGGTCATTAGTTATTTTAGTGAGGGCTGTTTCAGTCGAGTGAGCAGTGCGGAAGCCAGATTGTAGAGGGTCTAGGAGAGAATAGGTGTTGAGAAAATGGAGCAGACGAGAGAATACAAGACGTTCAAGGAGTTTAGAAGCAAAAGGCAGGAGGGAGACAGGTCGATAGTTAGAAAGACAGGTAGGTCAAGCTTGCTGTTTTTGAGTAATGGTATAACTGTTTCATGTTTGAAGGAGGAGGGAAAGGTACCAGAGTAGAGGTAGGAGTTAAAAATGTGTGTTGAGCGTAGGGATTATAGTAGGAGCAAGAGGTTTTAGGAGATGGGAGGGAATGGGGTCAAGAAGGCAAGTGGTAGAGGGAGAAGAGGAGATCAGTAGTGACACATCCTCCTCTGAGAGAGCGGAAAAAGAGTCAAAGAAGGCAGGAGGAGAGTTAGGAAGCAGTGTAGGATGGGAGGAGGAAACAGGGGATGCTCTGACGTATGGATTCCACCTTTTCCTTAAAATAGTCACCATAGTTCTGAGGTGCGATGGAGGAAGAAGAAGTGGCAGCTGAGGGTGGTCTGGGTAGAGAGTCAAAGACAGAGAAGAGTTGGCGTGGGTTAGACTTGTGCATGTTGATTAGTGAAGAAAAGTAGGTTTGTTTAGCCTGAGAGAGGGCAGAGTTGAAACAGGATAGCATAAATTTGTAGTGAAGGAAGTCTGTGAGCGTGTGAGATTTCCTCCAGAGGTGTTCGGAGGAACGAGTGCAGGAACTCAGCATGCGCGTGTGGGAATTTAGCCAGAGTCTGGGGTTAGAAGGGTGAGGATGGCAGAGAGAAAGCGGGCATTTAGATCAAGAGTGGATGATAAGGCAGAGTTGTAGTTCCTGACCAGGTTGTCAGGGCCTGGAGCAGAACTGAGAGAGGAGAGGGAGGAGCGTAAAGTGGAATAAAAAGCTGGTAGGTTTCTGCAGAAATGAGGGGTAGATGGAGATGGAGAAGGGGAGAAGCGAGAGAGAGAAAATGAGATGAGATGATGGTCAGAGAGAGGAAAGGGAGAAATGGAGAAATCAGAGAGAGAAAAGTTTTTAGTGAAAACCAGTTCTAAAGAGTGGCCATCCTTGTGGGTGCTAGCTGCAGTCCACTGTTGAAGGCCAAAAGAAGAGGTTAGAGAGAAAACTCGGAAAGCACAAGGGAGAGAGGAGTCATCAATATGACAGTTGAAGTCCCCAAGGAGAAGAACAGGGGAGTCTGAGGAGAGAAACAAAGAGAGCCATGATTCAAAGTGAGCGAGAAAGGCAGAAGGGGGATGAGTATAGGTAGGTGGCCGATAGATGACCGCCACGTGGACAGGGAGAGGAGAGAATATCTTGACAGTTTGAGCCTCAAAGGAGGGAAAAGCAAGAGAGGGAGGAATATGAAGGGTTTGGCAACGGCAGAGAGAGGAGAAGAGGAGCCCCACACCTCCACCCCTGCCATCAGGGTGCAATGTGGGAGAAAGAAAGGCCACCATAAGAGAGGGCAGCTTCCAGAGCAGAGTCAGACTGAGTGAGCCAGATCTCAGTTATAGCAAAAAGGAGCAGAGAGTGAGAGAGAAAGAAGTCATGCACAGAGAGGAACTTATTAGAAAGGGAGCGAGCATTCCAAAGGGCACAGGAGAAAGGGAGAGAGGAGGGAGGGTGGCAGGGGATGGGTATGAGGTTAGAGGGGTTGACACCAGAAGGAGTAGAAGTTGCATTTGGCAGGTGAGGACGAGAGCATGTAGAAATAAGGCAGGGACCAGGATTGGGAGAGATATCCCCAGAAGCAAGGAGAAGAAGCATGGATAGAAAGAGGATGTTTGAGGAGGATTTGTAGGGGTCCGCTTTGGTGCAGGCGGTATAGCTGTGTAGTGTCAGAGGGCGCAGGTAAGAAAGGAGTTCATGAGAACTGAGAAGTGGCGAAGGAAGGAGAGATGGAGATATATGAATAGAGTTAGAGACATAATGAGGCTGATAGAAGGAAGTGCATAATCTAAAAGAAGTAAGGCCATAGGAAATATAAATAGTAAAGGTGGCATCACAGCAATAGTAAAGTGCTGAGATATGCAGTCTGGGATAAATAATATCCTCCTTTCCAGCGTAGATCAAATTCAGGAATCGGGACCAGTAGGTGATGTCCACTCCTTTTGAACTCCCTTTTAAACTCCACTTTGAATTTTACTTACAATGGGCTACTTGAACATGGGCTGCTATGTCTGTGGTTATATGGGCCTAAGAAGTGACCTGACTGAATTAAGTTCAGCCCAGCCTGCTTATTTAAGCACATGTGAGGCACATTACAACAGATGGTTTGTCTAAACAGGGTGTTGTCCTGCCTAAGTGTAAAAGCTGAATTTAATTAATACACACATCAAGGGTGATTGAGACAGGATTCAAATATGGGATTTACCTAGGATTGTTACAGTTGCATAGTTACATTGTGTCTTTCTGTTATATGTGGAGAGCTGAAAGTTCTGTGAAATTACATTGACAGTCTGATATATGGCACTTCCTGTAACATACAGTACAGTAAGTGACATAATAAAAGAGGCAACATGAAGAGACCCTGTGACACATTTTACGCTATATAATTCAATATGCTTTTAAAATTAATAATAAAAAAAACAATAAACAACGTTCCAAAAATATATTAAGAACAAGAAGAGACTTACCATTTTGGGGTATAGCAAAAGATTAAAGGCTGCCTTTGTAATTATATTGGAAATTAATTTATCTATGGCTTTTATTTCAGAATTACTTTAATGAGATAGTGTTTTTAAGAAGTCTGATTTGTATTACCTTTTTGGCCCAAATTAGTTACACAAGGAGCCAGTATCCACATTTTGGAAGAATATGTAACTCAGGCTAATTGAACATTCCCTATTAATCCGCACTCTTTCCAGCAGAATGTAACTTGCTCTGCAATTGTAATATTTCATTTTGATGATGTCTGGTCTTCCTAAAAGTAACTTAGATCTTTCTATAGGGAGCAAAAGGAGGAGTTAGGGAGGCAATATAGGGAATGATTATATGGAGCAGTTGGAAGAGTTATAGGGTGCAGTTATATGGAGCAATAAGAGGGTTATAGAGAGCTGTTATATAGAGCAGCGGTGCGCAAATTGGTGGGGGGTGGGAGATTTTTTGGGGGGAGTGCAGTGGTTACAGAGGCCCCACGCTCTTCCTCAAAGCATTGAAATAAAATGCCGGGGGACCACGCGAGGCCTCTGTAACTCACTTATCTTGATTCAGGCGGCTTCGGGCAAAGCGTCACCAGGGCAGCGCAGCATCAAGTGACGCCACGTGATGTCACATGACCCCGCAGCGTCATTTGACGCTTGATATAAGGTAAGGGGGGGGTGTGAGCAGTGGGGTAGAGCAGGTAGGGGGGCGCAGAGCAAAATGTTTGCGCACCCCTGATATAGAACAATAGGATGAGTTTTAGGGAGTGTTCTATGGAGCAATATAAGTATTTATAGGGGCAATTATATGGAGCAATAGAAAGAGTTAGGATAAGTTATAGGGTGGGGTTACATGGAACAATAGAAGGAATTATAGGGAGCAGTTGTATTAGGCAATAGTAGGAGTTAAAGGGAGCAGTTTTATAGGGGAATAGGAGGAGTTATACGAAGCTATTATATGGAGCAATAATAGGAGGCATTGGGGGAACAGGTTATATGGAGCAATGGGAGGGCTTATAGGGATTGAATATATGGAGCAATAGGAGGGGCTATAGGGAGCAGTTATATGGATCAATAGGAGGAGTTATAGGGAGGGGTTATATGGAGCAATAGGAGGACTTATGGAGGAGCTATAGGGAGTGGTTACTGTATATGGAGTAATATTAGGAGCTAGGGAGAAGTTATAGGGAGCAGTTGCATGGAGCAATAGGATAAGTTGTAGGGAGTGGCTATAAAGGGCAATATGAGGAGTTATAGGGTGCAGTTATATGACGCAATTAGAGGAGATAGGAAGGCGCTATAGACAGTCATTATATGGAACAATAGGTGGAGTTCAAGAGAAGTCATAGGGACCATTGGAGGAGTTTAAGGGAGAGATTATATGGAGCAATAGGAGTTACATGACACACAAATCACAATGGGATGCATATATTTTTCTCTTTACCCACACCCCTATATTTGTGAACTGGTTAATAAACAGATCTAGTAGGTTAAAGCAAGAATCCTTCCCTGAAAAACAGGGCTGGTCAGATTCAGAATACAATGGGTTACCTTATCAGGGGTAATTTAGGCGATTTCCCAGCTGGTGAGAAGAGGGCGGCTTCTTCTGCTTCTCATTCTAACAGCTCCTGGGAAGAGTTTAAAAGAGAAAGAGAGAGAGAAAGAGAGGGGGAAAGGAAGAGAGAGAGAGAGATGGGGAGAGAGAGAGTAGCGAGAGATAGAGCAAGTAGGGGGACAGAGAGCCAGCAAGGTGAGAAAAAGAGAAGGGGGCGAGGGGGTGTTAGTGAAAATACATTGGACATATCAGACACTTTCATGACTGCAAATTTCCTGCAGGTTCCTATGGCAATACAGAATCTGGAAAACCAGAGGTGTAATGGAGGTACAGCACAGATAAGGAGTGAGAATCAGGCATGAACAATTATAAGCTTAATGGACATTGTTTACAGATGGATGCAGGGCTGTTGTAATGTAGTGGCACTGTGCAGTGGAGCTCAATCTTTTTGAAATGCTGAGATACCCCCCATCTCCCCCTCTCATTAACATGGAGAGACATTACCGATGCACCAACTACCACTCACTGGAATTAGTTAGCGAGTGGTCCCTATTAAATATGATAAGTCATTAACACATTGCTTCCAGAAGTGACCGGTTAGAAGAGCTGGACCTGGCATTTGAACCTGGTTAATAATAATAATAATATTAATAATTTATATATTGATATGATATGCTTTTTTCCTATATTTTTTCCTATATATTACTTACAGTTTATTTGAACTTTGCAGGCACAATGAGCCCTTGCCAAAACACAAAACCCCAGCAAGCTCTTGTTGGGAACCCCTGAGCCCCCACAAAATATATATAAGTATATAAGTGTCAAAAAGGAGTGCTATTGAGCGTGGCATATCTATACAACAGACGACAGAGAAGCCCAACTACCAGATAAAGTACTAATTAATCCTAATAGAGGTATATTAGTATTTTATCTGGTAGTGTTAGGACTTGCGAACAGGGTCTGCCTTGTCGTGGCTCGCAAGCTTACAATGCTTTGGCCAAAGGGTTAAACTAATGACCCTTTTTCAAGAGAATATATGAGTATTTTACTGTGTATTTTTGTCATGTTGGATGTAGCATTGGGCTTCTCTGTCGTCTGTTGTATACAATTAGTCCTTGCCCTGAAGAGCTTACCATCTAATTGTGGTGCCTGAAACATAGGGAGATAAAGTCCCTATGCCGCAGGCACCACAATTGTGACTCGCCCGAGGTCACAAGGAAACGTGGCAGTGTGATTCAATCTGGAATCACCCACTTCAAAGGCAGTGTGTTTACCACTAAGATACTCTCTCAGCAAATAAATACGTGATGCTGCTCTCTTGCTCCCATGAATATACAGTATTTAATCTTTTATTACAGCATACAATCTGATAGTCACGGTAGACCAGGACAATATACATACAGAACGAAGGAGTTAAATAAAACAGGTTTATTTTCTCCGAAGCCAACAGGAGCAATACAATGTACAGCTTCTCAATTTTGGCTTTATTTTTGTTAAATAAATCATGACACGGTGCAATATGTCATGTGTTGATGTTCATCTGAGGTTGTATTTACCTAATTTTAAGACCTGCTAAGGAACAGATGATTGTTATTATGTCCTGATATGTAAAACCATAGAATTCAAAGGGGGTGTACTTTATTTTTCTGTGTGTGTATATATATATATATATATATCAGATCTACCCTCCTCAAGCCATACTCACTAAGTGTAAATTATTATATATTTTTTATCGTCTCTGTTTAATTATATGCAATGGGGCATTTGAAATCTCTAGATACACTCTTTGGTCATTTAAATCAAGTCAGGACATCAACTGTTAGTTTGTTTTAATACATTTATTATTATTAGTGTTATCATCTTTATATTATGTTATTAGGTGTTGGCATATATGTAATTGTGGATACCTATTATCAGGTGTTCAAACATCTAACCTATGGGACTATTCAATCATGCAAATTGCCCACACATTGTTTTGCCTATTAACTAATCTACTTAATTGGACTCGTGGGTGTGTATATATACTTTACACCACACACCCAGAGCCCATCCCCTGAAGAAGTCAGTCCCTCTGATGAAACGCGTAGGGAAGGTGTGCAGTGGACCTTCACAAACGCTTGCTCCAGAACTGCTTTGAATTCAATCGGTCCGGTATCCTCCGCCATCTTTGTGACGTCATCCGCTGGTCCGCGATATCCATCGTCCCCGGTGGGAACAAAAAAGCATCTGTCGGTGTATACCCGGGGAGAGATCACTGCGGAGTGCCAAAAACGTCAGTTCCTGCTATCGGTGAACAGCAAAGGCAGCATTCAGATCCAGAGGTGTGACGGAGCCAAGACAGCAGTCAAGCAGCGTTTTTCCTGGTCCTTGGAGCATGAGTATATCTCATAAAATGCTTTTAATTGTTCTATGTTTGTGAGTTCATTTTTATTGAGATTTTTGGGCATTAAATTTATCAAGTTTGCACAGTAATGCACTAGGATTTGGCGCTTCTTTTCTTCTATTTTATATATATATATATATATATATATATATATATATATATATATATCTATATATATGAGAAAGACAAAACAGAGAGTGCACGCCCAATAGTGTAACACTGTAACATTTAATGTGGGGATGGGGGGATGGGGGGATTAAAAACACTCACAATAGACAAGTAAAATATATGCAGTATGTGATATATAATCACCACCAAGGCGTGTCCAAACCGCAGCAGAGAGTCCAAAGCAGGCTGGAGTAGATCTCACGAACAGCGCAATCCCTCCGGTTCACTCGGTTCACTCGAAATCATCCAGGTACTTTACGACATTACGTCATCACGCTGTGTGCATCCTTTACGGCCGGGGAGCACATGTAGTGATTTGAAGGCCATACTCTGATGCCAGAATTACCTGGATGATTTCGAGTGAACCGAGTGAACCGGAGGGATTGCGCTGTTCGTGAGATCTACTCCAGCCTGCTTTGGACTCTCTGCTGCGGTTTGGACACGCCTTGGTGGTGATTATATATCACATACTGCATATATTTTACTTGTCTATTGTGAGTGTTTTTAATCCCCCCATCCCCACATTAAATGTTACAGTGTTACACTATTGGGCGTGCACTCTCTGTTTTGTCTTTCTCATAGATTTTGCTGTGGAACTGGTTATTCCATGAGAGAGCTGCCGTGGGCCCCTGGACTCTGTACATTATTCTGGTGCTACCTGTCAGAACTTTTTGTGTGGTTTGGACATTGGACTTTTATTTTAATTTTATTTTTGTCAATTTGTGTATCCATATGTTTGCATTCAGTATCAATTGAATTGTTGTATATACATTATTAAGGTTATTTTTACCTTTCAGGTTAGTTTTCTAACCAATATCAATATCATTTGATATATATTCATTTGCTTGTTGGTGCTACTTTTTGTTTCTCCTTGTCTATATACATACATACATACATACATACATACATACATACATACATACATATATATATATGTAGAGGTATCAGTACCGTGTTAGCCGAGCTTCAATAATCAAAAAATAAATAGATGATACCGTTCTGTGGCTAACGAAATGCTTTTATATGTGCGAGCTTTCGAGATACACTGATCTCTTCTTCCGGCGATGTTACAATGAATGAAGCAAGCAAAAGGTATACTTAAAAACAGTGTCTCTTGGAATGTTACCTGTGCTGTTCCTTCCCCCGGTGTGGATGTGTTTTATGGCTAGAGGTGTCAAAAGGTTCCTGAAAGCAAGTGATGTAAGAGTGTGTGTGTATCTGTGTGAATATAAATGAATGGAGAGCCCACAGTATATACAGTGCTTTACAAAAGGTGTGTGTGGAGTGGGAGTGGATATAAATGGTGTGGGTAGGTGTGGAAATGTGAGAGATTGTAGCACAACTAAAAGTTTGTGTGGATACTATGTGGTCCCTATAGTTGTATAGGGATGAAAAAATAAGGAGTATTAGTATGTGTAAGAGACAGCTGTGTGTGCATACATATAGCACAGTATGTACAGACATGGCCTATAGCACTCATGGGAAGAGAGTTCACTTGTGTCAGTAAGGACTCAAAATTTCGATCTCTGTTTAGGCCACCGCTAAGTGTCCCGAACAGTTGCATAAATTTGTATTCATGCAACCGTCTCTCTTTTGGTGTTTTAAGATTACCTTTGAGTATGGTAACCCTCAGATCGTTCATCTTATGGCCAGAGTCAGAGAAATGTTCGCCGACAGGACTGTCTCTTGTTCCGCGCGTGATGCTTCCCTGAAGCACCCTTATTATCATACAGACAACCCCATAATCTCAAGAATATTATGGTGAGGAGTAAAGTATTCAACAGTACAACTGAATGCGGGACAACACCATGCCAGGACCCAAGATGCAAAACCTGCGCAATGCTCTACACAGCGGACACAATACAAATACCACACAAGAATCGGGAATACAAAATCAGAGGAAGGTTCACCTGTTCCTCCAGCAATGTCGTGTACCTCATCATGTGCATGAAATGCGCAGGGGGCTGCTACTACATAGGTGAGACAGGACAGGGGCTAAACAAGAGAATGAACCTGCATCGCCACAGCATCACACGCGGAACAAGAGACAGTCCTGTCGGCGAACATTTCTCTGACTCTGGCCATAAGATGAACGATCTGAGGGTTACCATACTCAAAGGTAATCTTAAAACACCGAAAGAGAGACGGTTGCATGAATACAAATTTATGCAACGGTTCGGGACACTTAGCGGTGGCCTAAACAGAGATCGAAATTTTATGAGTCCTTACTGACACAAGTGAACTCTCTTCCCATGAGCGCTATAGGCCATGGCTGTACATACTGTGCTATATGTATGCACACACAGCTGTCTCTTACACATACTAATACTCCTTGTTTTTTCATCCCTATACACCTATAGGGACCACATAGTATCCACACACACTTTTAGTTGTGCTACAATCTCTCACATTTCCACACCTACCCACACCATTTATATCCACTCCCACTCCACACACACCTTTTGTAAAGCACTGTATATACTGTGGGCTCTCCATTCATTTATATTCACACAGATACACACACACACTCTTACATCACTTGCTTTCAGGAACCTTTTGACACCTCTAGCCATAAAACACATCCACACCGGGGGAAGGACTAGCACAGATAACATTCCAAGAGACACTGTTTTTAAGTATACCTTTTGCTTGCTTCATTCATTGTAACATCGCCGGAAGAAGAGATCAGTGTATCTCGAAAGCTCGCACATATAAAAGCATTTCGTTAGCCACAGAACGGTATCATCTATTTATTTTTTGATTATATATATATATATATATATATAGCAACTGTAAATATTACTGTATGTTCATTTACATGTCTTAGACAGGTCTGCAACCCTGTCTTTCCCCATTGTCACCCAGCATACAGCGCTTCCACTGCAGCAAGGGATTCTGGGAAATGACATGCAAATGAGCACTCAGTGCCACATTTTGTCTCAAGCTCGTATTACACAAGCCAATCCTCAAGCCAATGCATGCTGTTTTAAACACAGTTTTTAAACAGAGGCTGGGATGAGATGCAAAGCCATATATATATATATATATCCTAGAAACCCTACAACTTTGATATTGCCAAGCAGTTAACACGGGAAAAAATATTCCAAACCAAATTGATTCTACCTGATGAGCCCATTTTAATTATGGGGGCACAATTTGAGTATAATCATGACACCATTTCCCTTTCATGACAAGTTATAGGCACAACAAACACCCATTAGGTTGGAACTACAGTCAATGGGAAAATGACAAATGATTCATGATCTAATTAACATTTACAAAAAATTAGCCAGTTGGAGATAGGATATATCTTGATACACGTTAAAATTGACATACATATATAAAGTTGACATACATATATGTTAGAACTGTATAGTGTTATAGAATTACATACATATTGACACAGATAGTCTGTAAACAGACCATCCAGTGTTGTTTATCTGCATGACTGTCTTTTATACTTCCGCATATATAATGTTTGACTTGGATGTCTCTGGCATGATTACCTGTATGGATGAATTACATCTGCTTTTATCACAAACACAAGCGCTATGTTTCAAAGGTATTGCGTATATTATGTCCTCTTCTGTTACATTGTAACAGATGTGTTCACAAATTCATATAGCCAGGCCAGTCGGTATATTACTGTATGTTTCATTTATGATGTAATTTTATTGCTATTTTACTGTTATTTTGTTGTTTTGGAATGTGTAGTCTCTTCACACCAACAGTGTTGCCACAGATCCGTTTCAATGGTATATTTCCTGTCTTCGGAGCAGATGTCTTTTTCTGCCACCATGGGGCAGCACTTCCAGTGGGAGATCACTACAAAAAGGACGATGGTGACACAGTTCACTTACTCTTTGATAAAATGCCCGGACCGGCGTGAAACGCGTCACAGAAGTGTTCACCTTTATTATGTTTGCTTTGAGCCGATTAAATATCTATTGACTATATCGATCTTCATCCAGCCTATTACAAAGATTCAGTTCAGTGCACCACCATTCTTCTCTTTATGCTGCTTGATTTACAATGATACAGCAGGAGCATGCCCAGAGGACCTTCCATGGACAGCGGTATTGTGAGTACTGATACACACTCAATAAACGAAGTGCAATGCACCTGTTATAAGATTGCCCACACGGGCCAGTGTGGTGTGGACTAGGGCTGACTGAAAGCAGGAACGGAATTGGGGTCTATCGGAGAACGTTCTTGTAGTGCGATCTCTGGTTCCAAGCCTCCCTCCTCTCTCCCCCCAGCTCCAATTCAAGCCCCAAGTTTGTTTAACCACATACATTTATTGGCTCTTTATCTATACTACAGACAAATGTGATATATACCAGGAGTCCCCCATATTGGGCAGTTGCGTACTCATCCAAGGTTCATGAACAGTCAATATTCAAATAGAAACTTACCACTATCATAGAGGTTTACCATGCACTTATTTGGGATTAATTTCCTGTGTTATCAGTGTGTGTGTGTGTGTGTGTGTGTGTGTGTGTGTGTGTGTGTGTGTGTGTGTGTGTGTGTGTGTGTTTGTTTGAGTGTGTATCAGCGTGGTAGTGAATTTGTGCAGTGGTTAAAGAGCGTGAGGATCTGTACTAGGGGGCAGCAGCTATAAATCATAGAGGGCACCGTTAACCCCTTCAATGCCAGCTGTGTCAGTAAAGCACTACTTAGTACCACTTTTTACTGCAGCCAGTACATTTTCAGGCACCAGCTATAAATGTGGTAATGCACCTTGGCACTTTAATATCTCCATGGTTTATGGGGTCGACCTGTATATGATTGTATTTTTTTAAATGCATCCTTCTTGAAGGAAGATGCTGATGTGTTTAATTAATATAACGACACGAGATGTGGCCAAAAAGTGATGTAACATAATAAATCTCAGCAGAGCCATGTTGCCATCGCCTGCAATGTACCTTGATTTATTCCTGTCTAGATACTGTAGTCACATGCTGTGAGATCAGACAACAAATACAAAGCACTTAGCTCACCTAGGTCCGGATACACTGAACTGCGGTAACCTATAAATGTGGTACACCATCAAAAAAAGTGCGTTATTTTTATAGTGCAATACATAAACGTTGCACCACCAAAAATAACGCATCTTTTATCGGATCTGTAAAAAATATCGGATATGATAAAAAAGAGGCCTAATACTGCATTTTGTGCTATTAACGGCTATTTACCATGTTACAATATTTATCAGAGCAGGGTAAATGCCGGAAATGCCACAAATATTTTATCCCTTACTCCAGGCTAGCCTTAGCCCTATACTTGCTATGTATGTAATGGCCAATATATTGCCCATTATATACATAAGTAAGATAAGCTAAACCAACCTGAAATAGATGCACACTGATTTTATTGTGGAACACAGCATTCAGGTGGATGCGCAAGGTGATGCCGTGAAGCATGAGAGAGATAGGGCAGCTGATGGACTTTTGGCCTCACACTCCTGGGATTGAGTATACAGTACTCTCATTTTTTGCTTGTGGATGAGTCAGAGCCATAGGACTCTAAAGGGAAGTACCACTAATAGGTGGGAATGGGCCTGAAGAAGGGGTGAGTGTAACGGGTGCTCGCCACAAACAAGATGGAACCGCGAGGCCGAGGTGGGGATATTATTACATCGACCTGAAGCCACGAAGCCCTCGTCTTCCTCCTTTCCGTAGATCTGCACTAGCAGCTCCACCATGTGGTGAGCTGAGAGATCGGTGTCCTGGTCGCACTGTGCACTGACCATTGTGGATGCCGGAGGTCGTAGGCTTTCCATTATTCTCTGTTGCCTAACCGTATCGAAACAGGGCCATTCATCGATCACCTTGAGGGTGTGTTCTCTCCAGGAATCGATTCCTTCTTCGCCCATGGGAATAGGAGTCATCCAAGAAAAGGCCTTCAATTTCCTGTAATTCTGTGCTTGGGCTGACAGTTAGGATTTCCATTAGTTGTGCTAACGTTGTTTCTACTGCTGGAGTCCCTGGGGACAGGTATGAATGAGATTCTGGCCTTGTCAGGTACTCTCTGGGAGGGTAGGATGGTCGCAGGGCCCCCGTTCGTAGAGGAGTTTCTTGCGTGATACCGTGACTGAAGATTACTCTGGGCAGAAGAGGGTCAGAATACAATAGAGAGCACCCCCTGAGTAATGCATCATGCTTCCCAGAGGGTTGGAAAGGACACAGAGTTTCCCTTTGGGCCAATTCAGGAAAGATGACCGGGTAGCCCGGAGGTAGAGCTCCTGGAAAGTGTAAGGCAGTAGGAGTATTATCCTCGTGTACCTCGTGGCGAGATGCTAGGATGAGAATGTGCCAATGGAAAGTGGGATCCCACTTCCGACCTATCTGTCTTACGTTGGCAAAACCCGGAAGGGGCCTAAGTTGGTTTATGACTTCTTGAGGGGTAATATCAAATGGCACATTCCCCACAGCAACCATGTGGCGGGGCGATTCATTGAGTTCAAAGGCCCAATCACGGACCTGTTGCTTGGATGGGGAGAACATGTTGTGAATTTTGACTAACTAATTTGACTGCTAAGTAGGGCACCCCAGGTCTGAGATCTCAGCAGCGCCTCCAAATGTAGCGCACGTTCCCCCACCCCTTGGGAGATAAGGCGACTACTGTGCGTGTGGTGCAATACCTGTGGCTCACAGGAGTCTGAGCTTCCGCTGCTGGGAGCCTGGGGTGTGTGTAATAAATATGCTAACAGCGCCTCCACCTGTGAAGGATCCTCATGCAGTGGGATAGCCCCTCCCAAGACAATACAGTCAGTAATTGCACACAAGGTATATGTAACAGTATTTACCCGGATAGTAACGTATAATAATAAATATGCAACATAACACACATAAAGTATAAAGAGCACCTAACCCAAACCCTAGTGAATGTCCCAACAGTACTTTGGGTGCTAAGCACCAAATACCTTGATGTCCCTTTCCCCAGTCTCCAGCCCACCCAAAGTGTAAGGAGTAGCGCTCTCCAGTTAAATGTTGGTGCACTTGTTGGGATAGGTACCTGCCGGGTGCGTCTGTACCTGGGTGCGCTGGTGCTGTACTTGTGATCCACGTATGCCAAAGGGTGGTCCACAATGTCTCCGCCTCTCCACTGGGTGGGTCCCACGTGAATGCTACCACCGTTAGGAATGTCCAGGTAATAGGTGTCTGGTCCCAGAACACCTTTGAACAGGAGACGGCCGTGTCCTGTCTCAGCACCGACTGCCTTACATAATACTCACTAACTCACTAACTTCTAAAAATTACTAACTTACTAGAAGTCGCGGTGACTGGTGGGAAAGATACACGAACGGACTGATTTACTTTCAGTTGTTGTATACTCTGTATACTTGTGAGGGAATACCTCTATAAGTAAAGTGATATCTTTTTTAAAGAAGGAGCTCCGCTTTGCCTGTCATTCTCTGATTCTGCTGTGGGGAAGGAGTGAGAAGGAGCAAAGAACCCTTTAAGTGCCTGAACGCAGGCACTTGCATGTAAGTGCATATCTCACCCATGGCATTTCTCTGCAAGTTTTTTTTTAATGTGCTTAACTTTTTTTATTTTTCTGTTTTTTCTTTGTCTTTTTATGTTTGAGGTGCGCTGAATCATTTTTTCCTGAAAAACTCATTGGAGGTCATGAACTGTCCTATGCTGATGAGGACGCCCTTCATGATGGCAGAGGTAAGTAGAAAGGTTTATTTACTTTATTTATGCTGGCTGGCTAATATTTTATTTAATAATGGGCAATTCAGCTATTATCCATATCTGGATAATGGTTATTTCGCCCATTACAGTACTGTATGTGTTGGGGGAGGGGGAGGGAGGGAGAGGGGTGTATTTATTTAAATGTATTGAAAAAAAATTTGTATACAGAATTGGTACCGCAGGCCAGCAGGGACCCGCGGGGACCACCCGAGGGCCCACAGACACCCGTGGGGATCACCTGAGGACCCCCGGACACCTGCGAGAACCACCCAAGGGCCCACAGACACCCGTGGGGACCACCTGAGGACCCCCAGTCTCTGGTATCAATCATGTGGGGGTAGAGGAGGTGGGTATTAGTGTTGTTGTGTTTTTAATGTTTATTGTGGGTAGCAGTTGTTTTAATATACATTTTATTACTAGTGTAGATGAGCACGGGGTCTCCGGAGTAGAACCGCGTTGATGTGAGGTCCGGGTACGCCCTGCTTTCCGAGATACAGACCCCTTTATGCAGTGCCGGCATCTCCTATGCATTTAAATGTTCCACGTCACGTGACCGTGGGAATAAAGAGAAAGGATATTCTCCTAATATATCCACTGTGCATATCCTACCTACATCCAGTAAGTTGGGCTCCAATTTTTCTGCAGCGGACCATCACTGGACCTTCATATTGCAATATTTATATTGCTGTTTATATGCATATTTTATATTGTTTATTTTAATTTTTAATAAATGTACTTTCCCCTTTTGTCACTTACCTTTATTTTCACCTATCTCTGAGGCTTCCTTCCAGCACTTTTAGTGCTGATACATCATCCAACAGTATTATGCTACAGTATGTTTTGTCTTTTTCTCTCATTTAATGTATTGGGAGCTCATCTAAATTTAAATCCGTTTGGAACAACCAGGACATTGGTCTTCAACTAACACCCAACGGTTGTATACTACTTATGTATAGTCTTGGCTACACTGGACCGGGACTTTTATATCAGGTACAAGAAGTGTTGCGTTTTACTACCTCGACAAAACCTTAATCTTAAAATCAATGTTATTATATTATCATACAGAAGAGGAGTCTATACTGAGGAAATCTAAGAGCTGAGCGATAAATCTAAAGCACATTTTGTTGCTGATGATGGAGGGAAACTATGATAAGTAGCAGTGAAGCCAGTAGCAAAAAAATCCTATGTCTCCACTGTTGATCCTTATGTTTCAATTCTCTGTATGAGCATTATAGAGCCAGAAACACGTTTAAGGCACAGGGGGAGATGCACTGCAGGTCACGGTCAGCTAAATATAAGTGATCCCTTTTAAAAAATGTAGGGGTCCTTGAAGTTGCAGTTTGTTTGTGTGTGTGTGTGTGTGTGTGTATCAATGTGTCTGTGTATATCCATGTGGCTGTGTGTGTAACACTGTGTTAATGCATTTGTGAGTAAAGAGCATTAGGTGATCAGCAGCTATATATGGCAGTGGAGCCATATATCCCTTTCAATGAGTTTCTGGACCCTGTAACAGCAATACCCGAGATTGCACAATATTTGCTCATTTAGGGGCCTATGCACGAAGCGTTCATAAGCTACTTATCGAGCTCTTATCGCCCAAAATGCCTACTCCGATTCTGTAAGCGCCGATAAGTGGGTGCTAAAAGACTGAACCGCCCCTCCCAAAAATTGTTTAAAAAAAAAATCGCAGAGTGAGCGGTGAGAAGCCACTTTTCACCCCGTTTCGGCAGGTTCATAAACTCATGCAATTCTAGTAGCAGTGATTACTAAATAGGGGTTTCCCGGGGGGTCCCCGCGGATGTCCGTGGGCCCCAACAGGGTCCACGGGTGGTCCCTTGGGAGTCTGGGGGTCCCCAGTTCGTCCCCACAGGTGTCTGTGGGCCAACTGGTGGTCCCCGCAGGTGTTGTCCCCGGGTGGTCCCTGCTGGTGTCTGGGGGTCCTCAGGTGGTCCCTGTGGGCATTCAGGGGTCCTCAGGTTGTCCCCATGGGTGTCCGTGGGTCCTCGGGTGGTCCCCGCTGGCCTGCAGTATCATTCCTGGAACACATACAGTACAGTAATGTTCAAAATAACTATTATCCAGATATGGATAATAGATTATTTGCCCATTATTAAACACAACATTAGCCAGGCAGCATAAATAAAGTAAATAAAAACCATTCTACTTACCCCTGCCAACATGAAGGGCATCCTCATCAGCATACTGCATGTCCATGTCCTCCATTGCCAGAAAGAATACATAAAAAATACAATCTAATGGCCCCTAACCCCTTAATCACCTTAGTGGTTAATAACCACTATAGTAATACAGGGGTTAACTCACACTCACCTACTATCCACCCGGGAGGCCTAACCACCCACCCCGGACCCACATTACCCACCCTGTACCCATTGATTGGCATAGTATTACAATATGGGCATGATAAGCTACTATGGCAGTCAATGGTCACCCTAATACAAAAGCATGAATGTCAAAAATACACAATAATAAAATAGATACAACAAGCACCTAAACACCCAGAAACAAAAATTAAAAGCACTAGCAACCAAGCAACTAAGTAAATATAACCACTAGCCAATCAATTAAAGAAATAAAACCAATAGGCATTCCATGAAATAATTAAAACCACTATGCAATTAATTACATAAATCATACCACTAGCCAAAAAATAAATGTAATACCTAAAAGCAGTAACCAACACAACAATTAATTCATACAACCACTAGGCAATACATTAATTAAAACCAGTAGCCACCAAAATACATCATTAAATAAAATCACTAACCAATCTTCCAGCATTGAAATTATCTGTTGGAGTAGACAATATTGCACTATTTTGTGTTTTTACTTTCTTTTACATGTCCTGATGTGATTTGCGCACCTGTTTTTCCTTCGCATACAACCACTAGGCAATACATTAATTAAAACCAGTAGCCATCAAAATACATCATTAAATAAAATCACTAACCAATCTGTAAAAATAAAAAAACAAGCCATCACAATTCAAATCAATTTAATCTAAACAATAAAAAGAAATAGAAAATAAACAGTCAATAGAAGAAATGCATTTGCCAAAAAATGCATTGGCTCCCACTGTACGGTGACGTCACGAAACACAATCCAACGCCATTCACCATGAAGATCCGAAACAGGTAACCAAATTCTTCTTTCTTTACTCTTCCATCATCTTTGCTTTCCTCATCTGTGATTATTTCTTGCGTTTCTTTATCTTCTGTCTTTATCTTCATCTGTTAATCCAATAACCCCATGTTAAATCCACGATGTTGACCCATCGGCTTCTTGAGCTCAAATGAGACGTCACAGCCTTAAATATGGCCTGTGATGTCACATTTGGGCGGCAAATGGTTCACACGCCATCTGATTGGCTGTGAAAACCATGTGCCCCCCTTTATTTTTTTATGTGACGTCATGAAACGGACTGAAGCCAGTCAATCAGAATGGCTGTGCTTCTTTTCCCTTTAACATGACATCACCAAATCCAACCTGACTGCTGTCACATAGTATTTTAGCCAATCATATTGTGAGAACTATATCTCCAATCTGATTGGTTGTAGTAGACCAGTTCTCGCAATCTGATTGGCTAAAATACTATGTGACAGCAGTCAGGTTGGATTTGGTGATGTCATGTTAAAAGGAAAGGTATTTATTGAAATGAAGGTCATTTTTTTTTTTTTTAAATACTGGAATGGTACTGTAGGCCAGCTAGGACCATCCAAGGACCCCTGGATACCCATGGGGACCACCCGAGGGCCCACAGACACCCATGGGAACCACCTGAGGGCCCCCAAGACACCCATGGGGATGACCCGGGGACCCCTGCCGGCCTGTGGTATTAATCATGTGTCTAAAATTATAATTAATGGTTTTATGTGGCGGCACAGGGGGTGGGTAGTGTATTGTTTTTTACTACATATTTTAATTTAATTTTTCTTACTAGTGTAAATGAGCAGGGGGTCTCCAGAGCAGAACCGCTTTGATTTGAGGTCTGGGGACCCCCTGCTTCCCGAGATACATACTTATGACTACTGCTTTTTAATTGCCCCTAGTCACTATTCGAGGCTGACACATTGCTCAAACAGACTGGCTAGGCCCTTATCAGCTCTCAACTTCTATCCCCATGTGGCCTGCGATCCTCACAAGGTCAGACAATGCATACGCTGGGGACTGCTGCCTGGTTGCCTGGCAATCAGGGAAGATAGTCCTCGGATGAAGAGGACCCATGCCTGTTGCTAGGATACTGCATTCCAACCATCTCAGACACATCAGGAGGCATCATGTGGGATAGAGGGATTCAATTATTAACTCTGTCTGTGAAAGTGAAAAAGCTGCAGTTTAAAATGATGGCCAGTATATTTATATACTTCTTCCAACCAAGACTTTCCCTTTATTGTCGGAGTCACTGTCCCCTTTGCTCCATCCCACCCTGGATGTTCCTTGTCTCTCACTGTCTCCTCTGTGATATCCCACCCTTAATATCCCTTATCTCTGTGTGTGTATAATGTATGTATGTGTCCTCCTACCCTGCCTCTGGCACGGGGGAGCTGCCCGGCTATTGCCCTGAGTGCCGCTCAGGAGTGTGGGGGTGGCCATTTTGCGAGTCGCATGCGCAGTGGAGGAGGCAGTGGCCATCTTAGGATAGCTCCGCACATGCAACCACGGGACTACATGTCCCAGAATCCTCAGGTGGGAGGGAAACACCACATGGGACTGTCCCAGCCAATAGGAACATAAATCAGCCGCGAATCAGTCTTCCAGGGCCGGCAGAGAGGCCGGATGTGTCAAGGGTGCCAGTAGCCCCTGGACTAGGCCAGGACTCTGCCACTAGGCCCCAACAGGCCCTGAGACACCAGAGAAGTAGTATTGCAGGGAAGGCCTCAGGTAGGGACTCTTCCCCTTACTAATATTGTTGCGCTAGTGACCGGACAGCCACGCGGCGCCCTGCGGCCTGGGACCAGGTCACAGGATCCAGAGACATTGTGTAAGACCCTCCGGCTGGAGCTCACACTGCGAGGAGGATCCGGACCTTTAGGAGAGAGGGGATTTGTGTTTGAAGCCCCGCTACGCGGGACCCCCTCCAACCCACCACGCCAAGCAGCACCTGGGTACTGGAGTACCCAGGCAGATACCCAATGTGCATATGTATATCTACAGGGGGTAGCGCTACCTCACATTTGGGTGGGATTCCTGGGACAAATGCATTAGCCAGTTTAGCAATTAGCCATGTTTTTGGCGTGTTAAACTGGCTGTATGCTGTAAGGGGCGAATCCCTGGCGAATTAATTAGCCACCACCATTTGATGAAATGGCGTGTAACCGGTGGCGGGACGGCTGCCTGGCGAGAAACTGCCGAGAAGCCGTCCCCTGCCGAGTTGTGTTTGCAGCAGAGAGAGATCCGCTGCTCTCTCGGTGCAAACATCAGCACAATAAAAATTATTTTTAAAACAACTTTTATTCATAGTTTACATGTGCAAGGGGTCTCCGGAGCTGAACCGCATTGGTTTAAGGTCGGGGGACCCCCTGCTTCCCGAGATACAGGCCCCTTTATGAGGTGCCGGTATCCCTCTGCATTTAAAGGTCCCGATCACGTGACCGCGGAATGTAAACAAAGCAGAGGGATACCGGCACCCCATAAAGGGGTCTGTATCTCGGGAAGCAGGGGGTCCCCGGACCTAAAACAAAAGCGCTTCAGCTCCGGAGACCCTCTGTATATCTACACTATTAGTAATACACACATATCAATAAAGACTCGTTCCTTACCTTACAGGGTATCTGCTATGGTAGCGAAGCAGCATTAATATTTATTTAATAATACTGTATAGTGAGCAGGGGGTCTCTGCTTCCCGAGTTACAGGCCCCGGTATATGTGATCGGATGGGCAGTGTCGCCGCCATGTTTATAGCGTTCCATACGCTACGTGCCCGCAATAAACATGGCGTCCACACTGTAACCGATGCCCCAAACTGGGGCATGTAACTCGGGAAGCAGGGGGTCTCTGAGCCACAAATTAATGCGGTTCAGCTCAGGGGGCTTCCCGTCTGCTGCCACGCCCTGGTCTTCTTTCTTCAGTAGGAGGTCCTGCCGATGTAAAAAAAAATGATGACGTCACTTAAAGGCAAAGAAAGCACAGCCAATCAGAATGGCTTTGCTTCAATTGCCTTTAAGATGACGTCATGAAAAGAAACATGGCCGGACTCACATGGTACGGCAGCCAATCAGAGCGTGGGAAGTCTATCCCTACTTTGATTGGCTCTAGTAGACCATGTGACAGAGGCTTGGGGAAGAACGGATATGACGTCATTGAAAGCCTGTCACATGGTACTTGAACCAATCAGAGTAGGGATAGACTTCCCACGCTCTGATTGGCTGCCGTACCATGTGAGCCCGGCCATGTGTCTTTTCATGACGTCATCTTACAGGCAATTGAAGCAAAGCCATTCTGATTGGCTGTGCTTTCTTTGCCTTTAAGTGACGTCATCATTTTTTTTTACATCGGCCAAAACATATGGTTTTCACGGCCCAATCAGGGTCGTGGGAACCATATGACGAAAATGTGACGTCATAGGCCTTTAAAAGCCTATGTCGTCTCATTTTTAAGCCAGACGCCGAGGAGGAAGGATCTCCTACTGAAGAAAGAAGACCAGGGCGTGGCAGCAGACGGGAAGAAGACCCCGGTAGAAGATAGAAGAATACAGATGAAGATGGATTACAAGTAGAAGACCCCTGGATTGTCGTGTTTTATTATTTTAATGTTTATTATTTTCTGGTTTATTATTTTATGGGTTCCTGTTCGTGGATTGGTTCGTGAGTAAGCTGATCAACGGGAGTCGGTGGGGTCAAGTAATGGTAAGTTAAATATAGAAATGTATTTAATGTAACTGTGTTTTTTTTTGTTTTTACATGTGTTAATTTTTTTTATGCATATCATTTCTTGCCACTGTATGTATGTATGTATGTCTAGAGAGATATATACATACAGGGTAAGAAATGATAGTGTTGTAAAAGCTTGATTTACTGTATTGTAAATGATTGTGGCTATGTTGCTATGCATAGATGTGTGTTAAATGTATTTTATTATTAGAGAGATGTAATTTTTGGGCTTCTATGCTGTACTGTAGGTTATGGAGAGGCTTGCTTTAGTATATTGTAATTTTTGGTGTCCTTTTTTGTATGTTTTGAACTTGTTCTCTGTAACGATAGCTATAGTTAATTGCGTAATTGGTATGGATGGTATTTTAATTGTTTAGGGATGTAATTCATGTCTGTTAATTCATTGATGGTGACTTTATTGGATTACATAATATACTTCTTGTGATGTCAGGCTATTTTAGTTGGATTGTTGTATTGTTAACATTGATTTGCAGCGTGTACATGTAGTTTACATGTTATGCTACATGTATACACTGTAAATACAATGTTTTAAGTGGCATTTGAGGCTTCAGATTGAATGATTACATGAGATTTGTTTAGGAAATTGCTTTTTAATTCATTGAGGATGTTATGCATAAGTGGTGTTGCCATTGCAGGATGGCTTCACCCCTTAATTACCTTTGAGGTTAGTACCCGATAAGGTGATTAACGGGTTCATTGGTACAGTATGTTAATGTCATTGATATGTATTGGATATTTATTATTTTGTCAACGGACCCCAAGGATGATGCTGGCGACGGAGCCTTCTTATTGATGAGGTTAGTAGAATTTTCTTTATTTTACTACGGTATTTAATGTGTTTAATAATGGCCAAATAATGTATTATCCCTATGTGGATAATAGTTATTTGGCACATTATTGTACTGTATGTGTTGGGGGGAGGGGGTATTGGCCCCAAAGGGTATCTGATAGGACTCCCTTGTGGGTAGTGGGTGAGGGTGGTTAGGCCTCAGGGGGTGGGGGGGTTAGTGGGGGAGGGTATGTGGGTGAGGGTGGGTTAACCCCTTAATGACTGTAGCGGTTAATAACCGCTATGGTGATTAAGGGGTTAGGGGACATTACATTGGATGTTTTTATTCTTGTGTCTGTTTTGCAGAAGCGGATGGGGCATGGGCAGGATGAAGATAAGGATGGCCTTCATCGTGGCAGCCGCACATGGGTGAGTGCTATATGTATTTAATGTCTTTATTGTTCTGTATGTATTTTAAATGGACAACTGCACTATTATCCATTTGTGGATAATAGTCACTGTGCCCATTACTGTTTTGTATGTTAGGGGGGTATAGGTGTTGTTGGGGTCATATATATATTTATATATATATATATATATATTTATATATATATATATATATATATATATATATATATATATAGTTAGTGTGGGGCTGGTGTGTGTATTTTTTTTTATTGTGGGTAGTGGGGGTGGGTGAAGGGGGTATTAGCCCCAACGGTGGTTGTTTAGGGCTTGCGGGTGGGTAGCGGGAGGCCTTAACCCCTTCATGACCGTAGCGGTATTAACCGCTACGGTCGTGAAGGGGTTAAGTGCACCCGCAACCCCCCCGCAAGCCCTAAACAAACAACAAGGGCCAAATACCCCCTTTACCCACCCCCGCTACCCACAATAAAGCTGGCACGGCTGTTTAACCCCTTCATTACCTTAGCGGTTAACCGCTAAGGTAATGAAGTGGGCTTTACTGCTGCGACACACTTTATTCGAGCAAATACCCAGTATGTACCTGGCAGATACCTGGAATGCGCCGCTCCTCACCTCTGACAAGCCCCGTTGCGTTTGCCTTCCCAGCCATGGTTCATGCCTGGCTGACGGGCGGCTGATCTGTTAAATGATAATGATTAGGATTTAATAGGCTGCAATGCTTCGCGTGTCTACCAGATGGCATAAATTCATGAATTGTAATGCAGTATATATATATACTGTGCAGTATTGCAGCCAGCGGGAATAAAATGCTTCAATCCCTGCCTGGAAAATAACGCAATGCACTCGGGCAGAAAACAGTCACAAACCTCAATACACCCGAGTATACCCGAATTCGTGGGACTAGCCGAGCTCGAATATAGTGTGTCGCCAGTGTAAATGCATTTTTCCTGCCTCGGATGCATGCCGGGGGGGTCCGGTGCTGATATTAATGGTATCAGCTCCGGAGACCCGCGGCATCAATCCCAGCCAGGAAAAAGGCCTGAATTTTTTCTAAGTGCCGATCCGCCACTCATCCGCTGCCTCTGAGCAGCAACTTGCCATCTTTTTCTTGCGTGGCTGATCCGCCAGCAAAACGGTATTCTAGAGAGGCGAATAGCTCCGCTTAGCTACTCGCCTCTACTAGAATACAGCGTGGCGGAAAAAGTTGGATTTTTAGGCGGAAAGTGCCTTCTTGCCCCGCCACCGGCGAAAAAAAAAAAACAGTTTGGCTGGCGGTTTTATTGAATCTCGCCACTTTCTCGCCCGTTACTGAATACGGATAGGCTTTTTAGGCTGGAAAGTGGAGAGAATTGCCTTTCCACTGCTTACTGCATGAACCCCTAAGTGTGAACAGCTGAATTTTGGTATTCCATACCTCCGTTTCCGGAGGGCCCAGCGGATCGGGGTTTGGGGTGTCTGTAGCCACTGCTCTGGCATCGCTGCAGAACCATCCTTGACCCGCTTGGACCAACCCGACGGAGTGTGGACCCCCTAGAAGGTTCGGGACTTTTCCCATAGACTCCAATGGCGGCCAAAACACATTGACCGGCTACAGCGGAAAACTCCCATTGACTTCAACGGCGGCATCGCCCCGTTGAAAGTCTATGGCGGGGATTCCCATAGCCGCCAACGGCGGCGGTTTGCCATTGAAAGTCTATGGCGGCGAGGCCCGTTGTTTTCAATGAGGATTTAGTGAAAAAACGTGATTTAATTTACAGCGGAGTTTTATGTATTAAAAATGTGAAACGGTTTTAAGTGTATTTGTGTATCTCTGGTTTCCCAGGTCGTAGCAGGTCGCAAATTGGACCCTAGGGTGTCCCAGTTCCGGCATTGAGAACTGGGAAGTTTGGACCTGCTGGACCCAAAGGAACCGGATATTTTAATATGTTCATGTTTTATCCATCATACTGTGTTTCAAGGTATGGGTAAAACCCAGAGGAAATTCCTTTGCCTAGCAGGTTAGCATATGGAATGAAAGGCGACCCAATGTCTAGGACTTAAGTATGTTTCAAAGGATTTTGTCACCTCTACTGTTTGCATGAGGGGGGAGACTACTCAAACCAGAGCAGTCTTCAAGTGTTCCAGTTCACACCTCACAACAAAGGATTTCCTGCCAGGTACTCCGTTTGGTAGACTAGCTGGCATTCCTGAGGTAGAGGAGGGGTTATAGAAATGAGACCCCAGAGCTCTAGTGCGCATGTCCCAACAAGCAGGGGGGCATGGATCAAAATGTGTTCCCAGGTTAGTGAGTGGCTGGAGGTAATTGAAAACCAATCACCTGTACTTAAGGTTAAGGATAGGGCCACAAAAGGTATATAATATGTGGTCAACCCCTTATCCAGTGTTCAGTCTGTTCTATACCATCTTGATTGCTGAGAGAAACGCTATGCACTGTCTTCCTGCCAGAGGTCTTCCATGTCTTTGGTGTCTTGATGACTATGAAGAGTGCTGTATGAACTGCCAGTCCAGATATGACTGCTTCATCATTTCCATTTTAAGTAAGTGTCTATATTTTGCCTGTTATTTGTACATTATTGTGTGTTCACCTTTATCAAGGAATAAATTATATTTTATCATATCTAAGTCTCGCCCCAGTTCAGACCCAGGTATATATATATATTTATATATATTTTGTGTAAATTACAGCCTGCCATAAAGTAACCGTGACAAAGACACCAGGGGTTATTGATGCCACAGCACCCTCAGTTCTTTGGGGGAACCACCACTTGTTGGGTCACCGGGTTTATACTGTGGGTACCGGTTATTGTATGTTATCTGTGTTTGTATGTGTTTACAGTTACATAGTTACGTAGTTACATAGTAGATGAGGTTGAAAAAAGACGTAGGTCCATCAAGTTCAACCTATGCTAAATTTAGACAACAGATACTTTATCCTATATCTATACTTTCTTATTGAGCCAGAGGAAGGCAAACAAAAAACCCCAGTGTCATATTATCCAATGATATCTCATAAGGGGAAAAATAAATTAATTCTTGACTCCAAGAATTGGCAATCGGATTATTCCCTGGATCAACATCCTTCCCATGTTTACTTATTTGGTATATCCCTGTATACCTTTCCTTTCTAAAAAGATGTCCAACCCTTTTTTGAACAAATCTATTGTATCTGCCATCACAGTCTCCATGGGTAATGAATTCCACATTTTAACTGCGCTTACGGTAAAGAAGCCTTTCCTTTGTTCCTGGTGAAATCTTCTTTCCTTCAACCTAAAGGGATGACCCCGTGTCCTTTATATTGCCCTTGGGATGAATAGTTTTTTTGAAAGCTCTTTGTACTGTCCCCGAATATATTTGTATATAGTTATCATATGCCCTCTTAGATGCCTCTTTTCTAATGTAAATAAATCTAATTTAGCTAGCCTCTCCTCATAAATTAGATTGTCCATCCCCTTTATTAATTTGGTGGCTCTTCTCTGCACTCTATCTAGTTCCATAATGTCTTTTCTAAGGAGTGGTGCCCAAAATTGTACTCCATATTCAAGGTGTGGTCTTACTAATGCTTTGTAAAGAAGCATAATTATTATTTACTTCCCTTCCATCCATGGCCCCTTTAATGCAAGATAAGATCTTGTTTGCCTTTTCAGCTACTGCATGACTTTGGGCACTATTGCTAAGCCTGCTGTCTACAAGCACTCCTAAATCCTTCTCTATCAAGGATTCCCCCAATTTATTCCCGTTTAATTTGTATGTTGCCTGTTTATTATTCCTTCCCAAATACATAACCTTACATTTATCTGCATTAAACCTCATCTGCCATTTACCTGCCCAAGTTTACACTCTCTCCAAGTCTTTCTCGAGAGAAATTACATCCTGCTCTGATTCTACTACCTTACACAATTTAGTGTCGTCAGCAAAGATGGAGACTTTGCTCTCGATGCCAACCTCAAGGTGTCAGGAATACACTCCTGGCTTTTCTCGTAGCCTTGCAGGGTGTTGTTGCTCTCTCTAATTCCCTCTTTGCAATCAACAGCAGCTGTGTGGGCTATCACTGCAACCTAGCCTTGTACTCAGTCATTGGAGCAGTGTCCTCACACCCTCCTCCGGGGATTGGCCCGCTGGCCTTTAAATACGGCATTCCCACAATCCCTCTCTGCCAAGCATAATCCTTCTTGGATGTTCACTGTGTTTGCCACTGCCACCTGTTTGGCCGCCTTGTTGCTGTTTCCCTTTTCCTAGTTCGTGTTCCTAGTTCCTGGTTCCTGGGGCCTGCTGCTCTCTATCCATTGCAGAGGCCATGTCCTAGTTCCTGTGTGGAAGCGGAGGATCTCCAGCATTTACTTCAGCTCCCTGAGGCCTGCTGCCCTTTCCATAGCAGAGGCCTGTCTACTTGTTCCTGGGGCTTGCTGCTCTGTCTCCATTGCAGAGGCCGTGTCCTGGTTCCTGTGCTGAAGCGGAGGATTTCCAGCGTTTACTTCAGCTCCCTGTTTCCTGAGGCCTGCTGCCCTTCCCTTAGCAGAGGCTGGTCTACTAGTCCTGAGGTCTGTAGCTCTCTCTCCTTGCACAGGCTCGTTCTGGACTCATGCGCTGAAGCATTGGTTTTCCAGTGCTGCCTGGCGGTGTGCCCACTCCGGTCTGCCTACTCCCTCTGGAGACTGGTACCATGGGCGATGGTCACCGCATGTGCAGAACCCGCTCCCGCCCTGCAGCTACTACGCTGAAGTGAGACCTAGTTGAGTTCCTGTTACCGAAACTCTGCTTGGAAAACATTTACCCTGATGTCTCCTATCCTGACCCTGGCTCATCCACCGACTACGCTGCTCTCTCCAGTCCCGACCCTGCTATGTACGACTACGAACTGCGCAATCTGGATTCGACTACGTGGTCTCAGGTCGGTGATTATACAACCCCACCTCAGCCACGCGGTCCGGTCCTGGTTTGTGGTGAGCACAACCGTGACACAAGGTCATTAATAAACAAGTTAAAAAGCTTTATTTTGTACACCAACCTCTTGTGTGGAACCATATCAAAAACCTTTGCAAAATCTAAAAAGACCACATCAACTGCATTACCCTGGTCTAAATTCCTACTTACCTCCTCAAAGAAACAAATAAGGTTAGTTTGGCATGACCTATCCTTCATAAATCCATGCTGACTATTACTAATAATTGTGTTTTCCATTAGGTATTCCTGAATGTTATCCCGTATTAAACATTCAAGTAGCTTCCCCACTATTGATGTTAGGTTAACAGGTCTGTAATTTCCTGGTTGTGATCTGGCTCCCTTTTTAAATATAGGCACCACATCTGCTTTACGCCAAACTTGTGGTACTGAGCCTGTGGAAATGGAGTCCTTGAATATTAAATGTAATTGTTTGGCTATTACTGAACTTTACTCATTAAGAACTCTTGGATGTATGCCATCGGGCCAGGTGCCTTATTTACTTTAATTTTAAAAATACACTGGACACCTAACAAGCTCTTATTGAACCCCCAAAATAACCACAACATATATATATATAAGCATATGAGTGTCACAGAGGAGTGCTACTGAGCATGGCAATATATATTTAAAACCAGAGACAGAACATAAAACACAGACAGAGCTCAGTTTTAGAACATCCAGTGAAACTCATACACGGTACAGTGCCTAAATATATATGTATAAATATCTATTAAGTAAAATGGTCTTTTAGTTTGACATTTTTGGCCAAAATTGTTGTAAGCCCCTGAGCCAACGGCACGGCAGACCACATTTCAGGGGTCCCTAACGCTAATATAAATTCTTAATAACCTGTGTAATAACAGGAAGAATGATTTATAGTAAATCTGTCAATATTAGTTGCAAAGTTCTAAGTCTGATTGAAGCTTTTATTAACCTGTACATTACCAGGAAAAGCACTCTGCATTAGAGTTGTCACAACCATACTGCAAGCAAGCCAGTTCCCCTGAGTGGAAGATGCTATGGAGTGAGCCCTTAACCATTTAAATGTGGGAGTGGGTGAGCTTCAATTAGGTTACTTTAATTTTATCAAGCCGCCTATCATCGGAATCATAACACCAGCCAGGATGAAGGAATTCAATAAAGCAGTTTAATTGTGGCCGGAGCCAACAAACACAACAAAATCACAGAAAATAGCTAAAACTCACCAAAACAGGGATTAAGGGGGACGCTAGTTAGGTGCTGGGCATTGCTTCACAGGGCTTACTGAGCGCAGCCTCCACGTTCCGTGGGGTTCAAGTCCCTGAAGACCTCGGGAATGCTATTTTGGCACTAGCAATTTTGAATTTCCCGCTTGCATCGACACCGAGCCTCATTCTGGGGTGTCTCCAGGAAAGCCTCAGAGTATACAGCTTAGTTATCTTACACGCTAACTCCAGGATTTACAGTGGAGCTCAGATCGGCCAACATTTACATACTTTCTTTGTCTCCATAGAAAAACATGGGAATTGGGGTGACAACCAATCATAGCGCGAATGCTATGCGCTGGCCAATCACAGGGTGAGGGCTTGTCTTTGATGGACCAATCCAGGCCGGGGGTGGTGACTGGGAATCTATGACAGCCCAAAGGGGTGGGCTTAAAGAAAGTGGGAATGTCAAACCGACCAACGAGAGCAGCGCCTACGGTGCTCATACCAGCAAAGGTTACCCTGGCCAGATGGATATCTCCTGCAGATAGGTGCTTCAGTGTCTGAGATGAACAAAGGGTCCACTCTTCGAGCCAACATCTCACAGACCTGAAATACATGCATTACATTTTACATTGAATAGGTTTACACACACATATAGGATAATACATTTTGCTCCTTTTAGCCAGAATAAGATGGATATACAGGGGGGGAATCCCATCAGGTTCTGGCTGACACATTGTAGCCCAATAAACTGGCCCAAAAATCAGACGGCACACACTCCATGCACGCTACATGTAACCGAAACACACCATACACAGACATGCTACCCATACCAAACGCACGCACACCAGATACATGTACCGTAAACAGCAGCATGTCATACACTATACAATGAGAAAGCTACTACAAATACAAAAGCACAATAAACATGCACACCAGATACACACACAATATACAGTATAGAAAGGCTCTGTGGAGAGCTGAAACTTTGACATATTGTAATAAATATTTCTCCCTTTTTCAACAAGCCGTGGAGTGCATGCTACTATCGTTATATATATATATATATATATCAATATTATCAAGCTTGTGTGCGCGCTTCCAATTTAGTTGCGTGTATATCATTTTAACACAGCATTAAGAATCCGTTACAGATTGTATATATGTATATATATATTCAAGAAAGAATATCACTTGTGACTTTTAACCCACCATATCGGAAAATGTGTGTATATATATATATAAAACGATAGTAGCATGTAGTAGTATATAAAACGATAGGAGAGAGAGAGAGAGAGAGAGAGAGAGAGAGAGAGAGAGAGAGAGAGAGAGAGAGAGAGAGAGAGAGAGAGAGAGAGAGAGAGAGAGAGAGAGAGAGAGAGAGAGAGAGAGAGAGAGAGAGAGAGAGAGAGAGATTCAGTGAGTCAAAGACACTGAGTGGCACCGATAGTTTGAAGCAGGGGAGCCAGGTTCAATTCCCGGTGTTGGCTCCTTGTGACTTTGGGCAAGTCACTTTATCTCCATGTGCCTCAGGCACCAAAAAACATACATTGTAAGCTCCATGGGGCAGGGACCTGTGCCTGCAAAATGTCTCTGTAAAGCGCTACGTAAAACTAGCAGCGCTATACAAGAACATGCTAATATTATAATTATTATATATATCTAATTAAAAACAAAACACAAAAATAGTAGCGCTAAAATAGTTACTAATTATATAAAAATATGTATATGTGAAAATATATTAATGTAGTGAATATTATTAATAATGTTGGTGGTGTATCAAATGAAAAAATAGTGATTGATGAATTGCAATACCTTAAAAATCACAGTAATAACAAACACAATATACAGTGAAAGTAGGATAAGTCCCAAAAAGTTCCAACCAGTTCCACAAGATGGTTTTGGGCAGAAGAAAATCCAATTCTATCAAGCGGATCCCTTGGACCACACTGCAGTTTCTTTAGTGGTATAGTCAACCACAAGGATACAGTACCTATAAACAAAAGACAAAAGGAAGAGCAAGCTCCATAGCATGACTCTGTGGGGAAATAGGGGATTTATTGTTCAAAGGAGAGAAGCACGGTCTTTGGGACCTGCACTCACAAGAAGGTAAAAATAACAAGTCAGAGAACATCTCTGGACATGAACATGCTGGAGACGTCACCAGACAGGAATGGGAGTCCAGAGCCATGCAGCTGGGCACTTGGGGACCGGATCGTGTCGACTGTCAGCTCCTACCACAGGTAGAGTACACCTTGTGAGGTGAAATTGTAGCTTTCATCTTCCTGCCTACAGTATGTACTGTACATGATAAGGTTTTCTATCTCTGTGTGGAGTTTTGATATTAGCCTTACAGTAAAGTTAATGTTACGTAATCATTCCATGCCTGCAATAATTTCCCCCTTTCCTTTATTCTCTTTCACAGAATAGTAATCCCCCTTTTCCCTTAATTCTCTTATAGAGAAATACACCAGGCACCTGGGAGTGGGGGGGGGGGGGGGGGGGGGGGGAGGAGGGGGAGGAGGATGGAGGGGAGCTATTGTCCTGTCTGTATAATAACAGTCAATAGCTTGGCCTAATCCCCCTTCTCTCAATGACAAGATGAGATCAGATTGCTCTGTTTTTCCAACCCTGTGTGCCACGGGCAGAATCTTTGTATAGATGAATATGGCAGCACGTGGGTGTCGTTAACACTTTCTAGTAGCAGGGAGGCAAAATGACTCACCACCTATTTCAACAGCATTACAGTAGTTGTCACCCTGTAATTCAGCATTGAATTTAAAGTATATTTAACATGCATTTAATAATCGTGAAATGTAGTCTTTTTGTCTACTGTTAATCTGTTTGAAAAGTTAGCCAAAGTTATCACTGCCTGAGACCGTGTGTGTGTGGAATATGTCTGTTTATGTACAGCAAGCATACCAAAGTTTAATAATGTAAGTATTAAATAGAAAGCCAAAAAATAAGATAATTATTTTAAAAAAAATGTTTTATTAAATTATCCGGCAAAAATTCCACATGCAAAGACAGTATACTGTAATATGCAAATGTGCAATTTCATTGACAAATACAAATTTGGAGATTTTACATTTTTTAATTTTGTTAAATATGAAAACTATCCATCACATTGTGTTTTTACTAAGCCCCGCAGTGTATTCTCTCCTTATTAGAAACAAATTCAAAGTTCAATGACCCATTGTTAGTTAGGGCATTATAATCCTCAATGCCGCAGGCCTTGTGTCCTATGCACATGCATGTTAAGTGGAACGCTACAGCCGTGCGTGTCATTCACCAGGAAGTGAAATTAAAGAATGAAACACTTTGTTGTAAAATGGTATTAAAGGTGATTGTGCCAAACAAGCATGAAATACAATAATTTTTTAGAAAGTGCCATAAAACGTAAGAAACATGAACAAGAATATCATTTTTTTAGTAAATAGTAAAGCTGGTAATACTGTATAAAAGTAAAAAGGAACGTTTAAAATATAGTGATTTTTGACTTCCATGAACATCATCTTTATCATCTTCTCGCTGTCGATTTGACACTTTCATTTCTGAAAAAAAAAAGACAATAATGCTTTAAGTATACAGGTACCAAAGTATGCATGCGTGAACTCACGCTCTAGTTCGCATGCGTCAATACATTTACGGGCTATGGCACGCATACACATACAGTATGCGTGTCATTGGGAATTAAAGTTACTACTGTAGAGTACAATATATTTACCTTCATTATAAACCTTGCCAACCGAGTGGAGATGACCCAATGTCAGGGGTGTACTGTGCGCAGCAGCTTGAGCTGATCATATAGTCGGGATCCAGGCTGATACAATTGCTTGGTCCCTGCTGAGGATATTGGAAGCCAGACGGAGCCATACAGTTATAATCAGGTTCAGACTTGTACTACCCTACTTGTACCCTCGCCCAGTATCCTATCGCTTACTTCCCGCAGGCTATTTAGAATTCTCACACATGCAAAATCTTTATGATCAAATTCTTCAAATGGTGTGTTGCGGTAGTTATTTTGTTGTCGCCTATTAAGAAATGTATATAGTAGCAATTTTGTAGAAAATAGATTGACATCCTTAATGTATTCAAATACATTGAGGTGATGTGTAGAGGAGAAGGATAACCCTTTGGATAGAACATTCATGTGATGGAGAAACTAAAA